>NC_057808.1:437135-737135 GCF_018294505.1 Triticum aestivum
GGCGGCGCGTGCGGGGAGAGGAGAGGGGCGCGGGGGTGGGCCGGCGGCCTGGCTGGGCTGCGGCCCGGTCGGGCGCGCGCAGTTTTTTTTTTAAATATGTTCCACGGAAAATAATTCATAGAAAAATAAATAAAAGTCCAAAAAATATAAAATAAATTTTCCCTGTCTAGTTAGAAAATCTAGAATAGGGTGAACATTTTTTTAACACAAAATAAATTTTTGAAAACATGCAATATTTTTGAAATAAATAAAATTGCAAATAAAATCCGAATAAATTCCAATAAATGATTTTAATATTTCCCTCCAGTATTTCAATGGTTTTGGAGAAGTCATATTTTCTCCTCTCGTTTATTTTTATAATGAAATAGTTTTCCGGAGAGAAAATAATTAAAACCAAAATCCTCGTCTTATTATTTGATGAAAATCAAATATGAAATTCGAGAAAATCCCCAACTCTCTCCGAGGGTCCTTGAGTTGCTTAGGATTTATCGAGGATTTGTCAAAATGCAATAAAATATGATATGCAATGATGATCTATGTATAACATACCAAATTGAAAATTTGGGATGTTACATTCTTCTTAATTGTGGTATGAATATTCAGATCCGAAAGACTCAAGATAAAAGTTCAATATTGACATAAAAATAATAATACTTCAAGTATACTAACTAAGCAATTATGTCTTCTCAAAATAACATGGCCAAAGAAAGTTCATCCCTACAAAATCATATAGTTTAGTCATGCTCCATTTTCGTCACACAAGAATGCTCTCATCATGCACAACCCCGATGACAAGCCAAGCAATTGTTTCATACTTTAGTAATCTCAAACTTTTTCAACTTTCACGCAATACATGAGCGTGAGCCATGGATATAGCACTATGGGTGGAATAGAATATAATGATGGGGATTATGTGGAGAAGACAAAAAAGGAGAAAGTCTCACATCAACGAGGCTAATCAATGAGCTATGGAGATGCCGATCGATTGCTGTTAATGCAAGGAGTAGGGATTGCCATGCAACGGATGCACTAGAGATATAAATATATGAAAGCTCAACAAAAGAAACTAAGTGGGTGTGCATCCAACTTGCTTGCTCACGAAGACCTAGGGCACTTGAGGAGGCCCATTGTTGGAATATACAAGCCAAGTTCTATAATGAAAAATTCCCACTAGTATATGAAAGTGACAAAACAAGAGACTCTTTATCATGAAGATCATGGTGCTACTTTGAAGCACAAGTGTGAAAAAAGGATAGTAGCATTGTCCCTTCTCTCTTTTTCTCTCATTTTTTTGGGCCTTATTTTTTTATGGCCTTACTCTTTTTTTATTTTTTTATTCCTCACTTGGGACAATGCTCTAGAAAATGATGATCATCACACTTCTATTTATTTACAACTCAATGATTACAACTCGATACTAGAACAAAGTATGACTCTATATGAATGCCTCCGGCGGTGTACCGGGATATGCAATGAACCAAGAGTGACATGTATGAAAGAATTATGAACGGTGGCTTTGCCACAAATACTATGTCAACTACATGATCATGCAAAGCAACATGACAATTATGAACGTGTCATGATACACGGAACGGTGGAAAGTTGCATGGCAATATATCTCGGAATGGCTATGGAAATGCCATAATAGGTAGGTATGGTGGCTATTTTGAGGAAGATATAGGGAGGTTTATGTGTGAAAGAGTGTATCATATCACGGGGTTTGGATGCACCGGCGAAGTTTGCACCAACTCTCAATGTGAGAAAGGGCAATGCACGGTACCGAAGAGGCTAGCAATGATGGAAAGGTGAGAGTGCGTATAATCCATGGACTCAACATTAGTCATAAAGAACTCACATACTTATTGCAAAAATCTACAAGTCATCAAAAACCAAGCACTACGCGCATGCTCCTAGGGGGATAGATTGGTAGGAAAAGACCATCGCTCGTCCCCGACCGCCACTCATAAGGAAGACAATCAAAGAACACCTCATGTTTCAAAATTGTTACATAACGTTTACCATACGTGCATGCTACGGGACTTGCAAGCTTCAACACAAGTATTTCTAAAATTCACAACTACTCAACTAGCACAACTTTGATATCACTACCTCCATGTCTCAAAACAATCATCAAGCATCAAACTTCTCTTAGTATTCAACACACTCATAAGAAAGTTTTTACTAGTCTTGAATACCTAGCATATTAGGATTATTTAAGCAAATTACCATGCTGTTTAAGACTCTCAAAATAATCTAAGTAAAGCATGAGAGAATAATAGTTTCTATAAAACAAAACCACCACCGTGCTCTAAAAGATATAAGTGAAGTACTAGAGCAAAAACTATATAACTCAAAAGATATAAGTGAAGCACATAGAGTATTCTAATAATTTCCGAATCATGTTTGTCTCTCTCAAAAGTTGTGTACAGCAAAGATGATTGTGGTAAACTAAAAAATAAAGACTCAAATCATACAAGACGCTCCAAGCAAAACACATATCATGTGGTGAATAAAAATATAGCTCCAACTAAAGCTACCGATGGAAGTAGACGAAAGAGGGGATGCCTTCCGGGGCATCCCCAAGCTTTGGCTTTTAGGTGTCCTTAGATTATCTTGGGGGTGCCATGGGCATCCCCAAGCTTAGGCTCTTTCCACTCCTTGTTCCATAATCCATCAAATCTTTCACCCAAAACTTGGAAACTTCACAACGCAAAACTCAGCAGAAAATCTCGTGAGCTCCGTTAGCGAAAGAAAACAAAAGACCACTTCAAGGTACTGTCATTAACTCATTGTTTATTTATATTGGTGTTAAACCTACTGTATTCAAACTTCTCTATGGTTTATAAACTATTTTACTAGCCATAGATTCATAAAAATAAGCAAACAACACACGAAAAACAGAATCTGTCAAAAACATAACAGTCTGTAGTAATCTGTAACTAACGCAAACTTCTGGAACTCCAAAAATTCAGCAAAAATATGAAAACCTAGACAATTTGTTTATTGATCGGCAGAAATTGTAATCAATATTTTATCACATTCTGGTGATTTTTAACAATTGTTTTCGTGAACAGAAGTTTCTGCAATTTACAGCAAGATCAAATAACTATCATCCAAGAAGATCCTATAGGTTTAACTTGGCACAAACACTAATGAAAACATAAAAAGACATCTAACCAGAGGCTAGATCAAATATTTATTCCTAAATAGAAGCAAAAAGCAAAAAACTAAAAATAAAATTGGGTTGCCTCCCAACAAGCGCTATCGTTTAACGCCCCTAGCTAGGCATAAAAGCAAGGATAGATCTAGGTATTTCCATCTTTGGTAGGCAATCCATAAGTGGCTCTCATAATAGATTCATAAGGTAATTTTATTTTCTTTCTAGTGAAGTGTTCCTTGCCTTTCTTTAATGTAAACTGGAATCTAATATTCCCTTCCTTCATATCAATAATTGCACCAATCGTTCTAAGGAAAGGTCTACCAAGAATAATAGGACATGAAGGATTGCAATCTATGTCAAAAACAATAAAGTCTACGGGCACATAGTTCCTATTTGCAACAATAAGAACATCATTAATTCTTCCCATAGATTTCTTAATAGTGGAATCTGCAAGGTGCAAGTTTAAAGAGCAATCATCCAATTCATGGAAACCTAGCAAATCGCACAAAGTTTTTGGAATCGTGGAGACACTAGCACCCAAATCACACAAAGCATAGCATTCATGATCTTTAATTTTAATTTTAATAGTAGGTTCCCATTCATCATAAAGTTTTCTAGGGATAGAAACTTCCAACTCAAGTTTTTCTTCATAAGATTGCATCAAAGCATCAACGATATGTTTGGTTAAGGCTTTATTTTGACTATAAGCATGAGGAGAATTTAGCACGGATTGCAACAAGGAAATACAATCTATCAAAGAGCAATTATCATAATTAAATTACTTGAAATCCAAAATAGTGGGTTCATTAATATCTAATGTTTTGATCTCTTCAATCCCACTTTTATCAATTTTAGCATCAAGATCTAAAAACTCCGAATTTTTGGAACGCCTTCTAGGTAAAGGTGGATCATATTCAGTCCCATCATTATCAAGATTCATATTGCAAAACAAAGATTTAATAGGGGACACATCAATAAATTTTAGATCTTCATCTTTATTTTCATAGCAATTTGAAGAACACGCTTTCACAAAGCAATCTTTCTTAGCACGCATCCTAGCGGTTCTTTCTTTGCACTCATCTATGGAAATTCTCATGGCTTTGAGAGACTCATTGATATCATGCTTAGGAGGAATAGATCTAATTTTTAAAGAATCAACATCAAGAGAAATTCTATCAACGTTCCTAGCCAAATCATCAACTTTAAGCAATTTTTCTTCAAGCAAAGCATTGAAATTCTTTTGCGAATTCATAAATTCCTTAACACTAGTCTCAAATTCAGAAGGCATCTTATTAAAGTTTCCATAAGAATTGTTGTAGGAATTACCATAATTATTAGAGGAATTACTAGGATAAGGCCTATGATTAAAGTTTCCTCTATACGCGTTGTTACCAAAATTATTTCTACCAACAAAATTCACATCCATAGATTCATTATTATTCTCAATCAAAGTAGACAAAGGCATATCATTAGGACCAGAAGAAACACTCATAATAGCAAATAATTTCATAAGTTCATCCATCTTTCCACTCAAAACATTAATTTCTTCTATCGCATGCACTTTTTTATTAGTAGATCTTTCAGTGTGCCATTGAGAATAATTAACCATTATATTATCTAGGAGTTTAGTAGCTTCTCCTAAAGTGATTTCCATAAAAGTGCCTCCCGCGGCCGAATCTAAAAGATTTCTAGAAGCAAAATTCAATCCGGCATAATTTTTTTGTATAATCATCCACAAATTCAAACCATGCGTAGGGCAATTACATATCATTAATTTCATCCTCTCCCAAGCTAGTGCAACATGTTCATGATCAAGTTGCTTAAAATTCATAATATCGTTTCTAAGAGAGATGATCTTAGCGGGAGGAAAATACTTAGAGATAAAAGCATCTTTGCACTTATTCCAGGAATCAATACTATTGTTAGGCAAAGACGAAAACCAAGCTTTAGCACGATCTCTAAGCGAAAAAGGAAATAGCTTCAATTTAACAATATCATTGTCCACATCTTTCTTCTTTTGCATATCACATAAATCAACGAAGCTATTTAAATGGGTAGCGGCATCTTCACTAGGAAGGCCGGCGAATTGATCTTTCATGACAAGTTTCAACAAAGCAGCATTGATTTCACAAGATTCAGTATAGGTAAGAGGAGCAATCAGAGTGCTAAGGAAATCATTATTGTTGGTATTGGTAAAGTCACACAATTTGGTATTATCTAGAGCCATCGTGAAGCAAGCAATCCAACACACGAGCAAATAAGAAGCGAACAAAAAGAGGCAAACGGAAAAGAGAGGGCGAATAAAATGGCAAGGGTGAAGTGGGGGAGAGGAAAACGAGAGGCAAATGACAAATAATGTAATGCGGGAGATAAGGGTTTGTGATGGGTACTTGGTATGTTGACTTTTGCGTAGACTCCCCGGCAACGGCGCCAGAAATCCTTCTTGCTACCTCTTGAGCACTGCGTTGGTTTTCCCTTGAAGAGGAAAGGGTGATGCAACAAAGTAGCATAAGTATTTCCCTTAGTTTTTGAGAACCAAGGTATCAATCCAGTAGGAGGCCACGCACGAGTCCCTCGCACCTACACAAACAAATAAATCCTCGCAACCAACGCGATAAGGGGTTGTCAATCCCTCACTTACGAGAGTGAGATATGATAGATATGATAAGATAATATTTTTGGTATTTTTATGATAAAGATGCAAAGTAAAGAAAGTAAAATGAAAACGGCGCCAGAAATAGCTTGTTGTCGGGAGATTAATATGATGGAAAATAGACCCCGGGGCCATAGGTTTCACTAGTGGCTTCTCTCAAAAGCATAAGTATTACGGTGGGTGAACAAATAACTGTTGAGCAATTGACAAAATTGAGCATAGTTATGAGAATATCTAGGTATGATCATGTATATAGGCATCACGTCCGAGACAAGTAGACCGACTCCTGCCTGCATCTACTACTATTACTCCACATATCGACCGCTATCCAGCATGCATCTAGAGTATTAAGTTCATAAGAACAGAGTAACGCTTTAAGCAAGATGACATGATGTAGAGGGATAAACTCATGCAGTATGATATAAACCCCATCTTGTTATCCTCGATGGCAACAATACAATACGTGCCTTGCTGCCCCTACTGTCACTAGGAAAGGACACCGCAAGATTGAACCCAAAGCTAAGCACTTCTCCCATTGCAAGAAAGATCAATCTAGTAGGCCAAACCAAACTGATAATTCGAAGAGACTTGCAAAGATAACCAATCATACATAAAAGAATTCAGAGAAGATTCAAATATTGTTCATAGATAAACTTGATCATAAACCCACAATTCATCGGTCTCAACAAACACACCGCAAAAGAAGATTACATCGAATAGATCTCCACGAGAGAGGGGGAGAACATCGTATTGAGATCCAAAAAGAGAGAAGAAGCCATCTAGCTAATAACTATGGACCCGAAGGTCTGAGGTAAACTACTCACACATCATCGGAGAGGCTATGGTGTTGATGTAGAAGCCCTCCGTGATCGATGCCCCCTCCGGCGGAGCTCCGGAACAGGCCCCAAGATGGGCTCTCACGGGTACAGAAGGTTGTGGCGGTGGAATTAGGTTTTTGGCTCTGTATCTGGTAGTTTGGGGGTACGTAGGCATATATAGGAGGAAGGAGTACGTCGGTGGAGCAACAGGGGGCCCACGAGGGTGGAGGGCGCGCCCAGGGGGTAGGCGCGTCCCCTACCTCGTGGCTTCCTGGTTGATGTCTTGACGTAGGGTCCAAGTCCTCTGGATCACGTTCGTTCCAAAAATCACGTTCCCGAAGGTTTCATTCCGTTTGGACTCCATTTGATATTCTTTTTCTGCGGAACTCTGAAATAGGCAAAAAGCAACAATTCTGGGCTGGGCCTCCGGTTAATAGGTTAGTCCCAAAAATAATATAAAAGTGTATAATAAAGCCCAATAATGTCCAAAACAGAATATAATATAGCATGGAGCAATCAAAAATTATAGATACGTTGGAGACGTATCAGTTTACACAAATGTTATTTATATCTTCAATACCAAAGATACATCATACGAAACTACATCTCATGGTGAATCTAATGGTATATGTTTGCCGTTCCAGATGTAATTATTTTTCTCCACGTACATGGTCAAACTTTGTGATGTTTGACTTTTCAATAAATCAATATGCTATGGACCGAGGAGAGTGCCTAAGTCAAGAGGGATCAAGTGCGTGTGAAGGAGAATGTGTAAGTGTGCAAAAAGAGTATGTGTGTGAAAGAGAAAGTGACAACAAACGATAAATTAGAGAGACAGTGTGTTTTTTCGTTTCTTAGGTGAACATATCCCGCATGCATCTCTGAGATAGAAAAGCGAGGCGAGGAGATACACGACGATAGCTAGTGTGTGATTGTTTGCAACAAAGAGAGACCCCCCTATAGCACATGTCCAATAGAGGTCTGGCCAACAAGGAACAAAGGTCGAGAGGGACACATGGAGAACATGGACGCATGGGGAGGGCGAGAGGGTGTGTTTGTGATAGAGAGACCCCCTCGAGATTGTGAGGGGACTATATGGGTGGGAGATCGAGGGAGGTGCGTGCGCGATAGAAAGATGCCCCGAGAGAAATCGAGATAGACCATGCACATGTTTGTGATGGAGACTAAGATTAGCTAGTCATATACATATAGGGGGGACTGCGTGTGCCTACAATTGAGTGAGAGACCATCATACTTGGCTAGCTAGGCATGAGATTGTGTGTGTGTGTGCATGTGAGATGGAGAGAGAACGAGGGAGAGAGATAGAGTTTTAGATGGGCCTATCGAGTGCGAGTGAGATATGCATGTGTATGTGTGACCCAGGTAGATGGAGAGTTTGAGAGAGAGGGGGAAGAGCTCCGAGACGACAGAGTGGTGCGTGAGAGAGTTACGGGCAATGAGCCAAGGAATTTGTGTGCGTACGATGAGTGCACCCAAGATATCTAGCTTGGACTAGAGAATCATACATAGTGTGCGAGAGAGACCTATAGATGGAGTATATATGCATGCGAACTAGAAAGACCCCCCCACGCACACACACAAAGAGAGAGAGAGATGGAGAGAGAGAGAGGACCAACAAGGTTTGTGTGTTGGATGCGTGCGACAGAATTGAAGATTGTCGGCGAGAGAGAGAGAGAGAGAGAGAGAGAGAGAGAGAGAGCAGGAGTCCGGGAGAGGGGGAGGTCGTGTTTTATGCATCAAAGACTGATATAAACCATGTTTTGATATAAACTAGCATTCAAATATTTAAATTGGAGAACATGTTGTCTGCAATCCACACATGAACGGATATATGCGTATATCAAACAAGTTCATTACTTTGACTTTCAACATGTTCATGGAGTACTATAATACTGTACAACATGCTATTCGATTGAGGTGTTCAATTTTGGATTTAGTTCACTATTTTGACCTGGTGAACGAGCTATTTCATTGAATCGAGATATTTCATTTTGGGTTTGATTCCCGTTTTTGAGTGGGTCAACTATTTGTCATATAGTAAATCGCTAGCAACGAGCATGTAAAAACACATTACTCCCGAGCATCATCTCTCCATCTAAAAAAGAAGTGGCAAGCTAATATTTCTAAATTTGATTCAAATCGACTTGGTAAGCTAGACGTGGATGCTCGTTCTCCCAAATTTTGAATGAACCGTTAAACATCCCCTGCTCGGTGGAATTCACCCGAGCAAATAAATGGGAGACGCGAAATTACTGTCCTATGTGGGAGACACATTAATTGGCCCGTTGTGCATTGAGGGTAGGTTCGTAACTTCATCCAAGCACGCCTTCTCCTCGGCCGAAATGACATGTGCCAAATAATTCATAAACCATGGTCGGCAAAACACGCTCTCCTCTTCTGAAATAGCTCGCGCCCACTATTTCAAAACACGCTCTCCTCGCCCGAAATCGCTCGCGCCCACTATATTTCAAAACACGCCCTCCTCGCCCGAAATCGCTCCCGCCCACTATTTGGGGAGAAGCAAAGTTACTCTACTATCCCCGACCCTCAGTACACAGACCCAAGCCGAGAAGCCTAAAGGCAGGGGTAGAACTGTAACTCCCCCTCACATTTCAGACAAATGCATCCGTAAAACATGGTTCCACTCCCATCCCAATTCCCCCCATTCATACCTCGTGGGCGCCAAATCACCTTCTCCCCGGAAGCTCCCTTCTCCCGAGCCGCGAAACCTCAGCCCCTCCTCCATGGCGCCCCCACCTCACCAATTTCACAGCCGCCCTCCTCCCTAGTGCCGGAGACGCTGTCCATTTGCCGTCGTGCACTGGGCCATGTGCCTCTTACTCTGTGCAGCTGGAGCTGCCTCGACTACGGCCGCGTGAACCGTACCGGAGCCGATTCACCCCTGCCGTTGTTCACGGCGCCAGGGCGGCTCCAACTTCGGATCCGTCCAGAGTCCCGACACTGCTTCCACATAGCCGTCAACCGTCGCGACATCGCTGTTTCCCTACCGCCGGTGGCCACCGCAACTGCGCCGGCCGCACCGACTCGGCAGCTGGACCTGCCTACTTCACCATGCCGCCAGATAGGTCGCACCCTCATCTCAAATCACTTTATTTAGGCGTCAGTTGTCTGAATTTTTATTCTGGGCCAATCGATTCCCAATGGGAAGCAGAACCCTCGAGGCGGCGGAGCTCCTAGGCTGCCGGTTGGCTGGTGTCTAACGTAAGGGTGCGGGGCCGCAAGTTCACCGTGGAAGCAGCGCTTAGATGGCTATCTTAGAGTTGCGTGGGTTCAAGGTACTGCCGCCGCCGAATCTGGATGACGGGGAGTCTTTATGGATTGGCCCGGGGGCGGCACAACCACGGCAGTGCGGTGGGGCGGGGAGCAGGGTTTTGGCCGGGGCCACGGATGGCAGAGGCAAGATGCTCTGCCGTTGGTCGCTGGCTCTTCGGGGAAGATTCCTAACAGTGTCAGCCGGGAGGCATAAGACGGCCATCAAGCCATCCGGCGTAGATCGGACAGTGCCAAAATAAAATAAAATTGTGTGACCCCAATTTAGTCTCAGTCAACAGACGTGTGACCACTCTCGTACCTTGCTGTTGATCTCTTAGTGTATTTCTTCAGATCAAAGAGATGTGTCATTCTTAACATTATGCGTTATCTGCATCTTCAGCCACACCGTCTTCTGACTCACCGCAGCTGCTCCAACAAGGGAAGCATACACCAGAAGGGAGCTATAGTCCCCACTCAACAGTTCCCTGCATCGAATGCGCGTGCCCGACATGGACAGCCACAACAACTGCAGGGCCATCGACAAGTCAGCACATGATGCTCACTCCTATGGATGGCGGCCAGATAGGTTGTAACCTCATCTTACTTGTGTGCAACATTTATGGCTTTGTTATTCATCTAAGCATGGAAAATAGATTATCACATTTCACTGTATATTCATGCTGATCTCTTACGGGTCTTGTTCAGGAGTTAACGTTGTTCCATAGTTCAGCTAAGATACTTGTTCTTTAGGTAACGCTGTTCCATAGTTATCATCCATTAGCCAATGCTATCCCACAGGCTGGTGATTATAGTATTATACCACTTCTAGTATTACCTATGTTGTTCTTTAATACTTTTGTGTGCCATCTAGTTAATCTCGAGTACAAACGATACATATTCTGTAGCTTTCATCTGTGTTCTCCCTTTAGTTTTTGAGACATGTTGCTACTAGTTAACCCCAGTCCTACTATTTATGTCGTCTCCTACAGGCACTCATTACATAAATCTAACTGCTAGTTGTCTTCCATGCATGTCAGATATAATTGCACACACTGATATATCCACAAGAACCTCACGGAGCAATGTAAAGGCCAATAAACTTGATGTCAATGATACCCAATATGATGGAACATGTAAAGGCAGTTCTTCAGAAGACTTGCAGAAAGATGTTGAATCCTCTTCACCCCACAAGGTCCTTGCTCTAACTTGGCCCGTGATATGGGTACAACATGCATATAATGTCCTGGAGTGTATCTACTCTGTTGCAATGCCATGTGCTTAGCATGCTGATCATGCATGTAAATATGTCATGCCTTCCTGTTTTTCAGTACTCTATTCCATTCATGATAACATGTTTTCAAATTCAAGTACCTTCATTCTACTCTATCGCAATGCCATCTACTTAATTTGGACATCATGCTTCTGAATATCTTATGCATTATTATTCATCAGTATGTACTCCATCTGTCTACCATACCATGTTTTTTTACATTGAAGTGTTGTTCTAGTGCTCTGTTGCAATGCCATCTTAGTTTCCCGATCATACACGTGTATGTTGCCTTACTTTTATCTGTATGTATTCTGCTAGCATACAGTTTTACATTCAACTAGTTTTTTTACTGTGTTGTCCTGTCGTATCCCTAGCTCTTACACCATACTCCCTCCGTCCGGATTACATGTTGCCGAAATGGATAAAAAAGGGTGTATCTAGAACTGAAATACGCCTAGACCCATCCATTTTTTCCAGATGGAGGGAATTCATGTCAATATGTCATGCCTTTCTATTCTTCAGTACCTATTCCATCTCTCTGATGCAGCATGTTTTATAATTGAAGCACCATTCTTCTATACAAGGCATGCAAGGGGAAGACGACTATGTTAGAATCTAAAGGGTTACAAACCAGGTCTTTGCAAAAGATCCAAACGCCAGGACATAATAAACCAACTCCAGTTTTTATAGATACTGCTCCAGCACAGAGAAACCCAACTCCCACTGATAATAAGCAGATTCCAGTGGCCAAAGAACTAGTCCGCTCTAGTCCAGCAAAAATATGTCAACTCCATTCTAAGAAGAGTGTGCGTATCCTTGCATCATGTAATTTTATAGCATGTTGATCATATTTTCTACATGTTTCTTACCCATCTCTCTTTTAGAAAATAAGCTTAACACATAGAAGAATTTCTGCACTGGTATCGTCTGTGAGGAAAGATTCTCGCAGGAATTCTCTGTACTCCAATGCAGATCTAAGTACCTGTTGTATATCACTATATTTTTACATCAGCATGTATTTTGTTAATCGGCGTGAATCCAACCTTTATCTGATCTAAATTTAGTTGTAGCAAAATGTATGATTAAAGGCCACAATGTTGATTTTTTTAAGGAAAACTGCCTGGTAGTTTTGCATCCTGAGCTGCTTGAGTGTACTATCTCATATCAGTGGGTTTGATTACTTTGGTTGTGAGTGGGTTTTCAGTGTTTTTTACTGTGTTGTCTTGTCGTATCCCTAGCTCTTACATCATACTCCCTCCGTCCGGATTACATGTCACAGAAATGGATAAAACTGGATGTATCTAGAACTGAAATACGCCCAGACCCATCCATTTATTTCCGGATGGAGGGAATACATGTCAATATGTCATGCCTTTCTATTCTTCAGTACCTATTCCATCTCTGCTGCAGCATGTTTTATAATTGAAGCACCATTCTTCTATACAAGGCATGCAAGGGGAAGACAACTATGTTAGAATCTGAAGGGTTACAAACCAGGTCTTTGCAAAGGATCCAAACGCCAGGAGATAATAAACCAACTCCAGTTTTTATAGATACCGCTCCAGCACAGAGAAACCCAACTCCTACTGATAATAAGCAGATTCCAGTGGCCAAAGAACTAGTCCGCTCTAGTCCAGCAAAAATATGTCAACTCCATTCTAAGAAGCGTGTGCGTATCCTTGCATCATGTAATTTTATGGCATGCTGATCATATTTTCTACATGTTTCTTACCCATCTCTCTTTTAGAAAATAAGGTTAAATGATAGAATATTTCCTTCATTGGCATTGTATTCGAGGAAAATATCTTGCGGGAATTCTCTGTGCTCCAATGCTGATGTAAGTACCTGTTGTATATCACTATATTTTTACATCAGCATGTATTTTGTTAATCGGCTTGAATCCAACCTTTGTCTGATCTAAAATTAGTTGTAGCAAGATGTTAAAGGCGCCAATGTTGATTTTTGTAAAGAAAACTGACTGGTAGTTTTGCATACTGAGCTGCATGAGTGTACTATCTCATATCATGCACATTACTGAATTGTAGTGCTGCTCTGGTTGCCCATTCATTCATTGTGTCAATGTTGCTTTCGTATTACCTTACCTGGCTGATGATAGCTGTGCCATATTGTGTTAATTTGGTGTTGGCTAGTTGCCCAAACGTTCGTTGTGCCAATGTTGCTTTCCTATTATCTGACTTGGCCAATGATAGCAATGCTAGTGTCTTAATTTGGTGCAGGCTGCTGAAGATAAGACAAACTCTGAAAATAGCAAGGCAACCCCATTGTTGCTTTCCAATAAATCTAGGCCAGGTAATATGCCAATAACTCATGATTAATTTGTTTGGTTCCCCTCCTAATTTATGTTATGATGTAGTGGTCGAGACACTCTCCACTATCAATAATACAAGCCTGCCAAAATCGCCATCTGAATCTGTTCAGTATCCTCTGTCTCGAATGCAACAAAAAAAATGTATGTTTGTGAACCAATTAATGGCTGAAGGAATGATGGAAATGGTGGAGGAATCAGAGGTGCAGAGTCGTGCGACACAACAACTGATCAATGTTTTCAGAGATAGTGTAGCAAAACAGCAAGAACTTGCCCACATGCTTATGGGCGTCATCCATGCCGAGGTTGCAGATTGTGACGTTGTAGATCATTAGGTTCTATTCATTTATTTGCACTGGCATCAATCTTTGATTGCCTAGTGGATGTAATTTCCTTTAATATATGCTCGATGTGCAACGTTTTCCCTGTATGTCGTACCTTTGCTTGATCGGTTTTGGTCCTGTGCATAATTGCTCGTCGTAATGGGCTCAAATTATCTAATTTGGCCTAAAGACATGTACGAACTTTAGTGGGCCCATTAAGTTAATGGGCCGTTACCAGGCCGGAAGTTAATGGTCGGCCCTCTTAACTACCGGGTCGTTAACAGGCTGACATCGAAGCGGGCAACAGGTGGGCCCAATTGATTTCACGGGCCGTTAACAGGCCATTACTAAGTTCGGGCTACATATGGCCCAACTATACTTTGGGCCTTTAGCAGGCCGAAAGAGGCAGCGGGCTTGTACTGGACCATGAAGAGCATGGGCCGCTAAGAGGCCAAAAGTCAGGTCGTATTGTAAATGGCCCAACTGTGTTGTGGGCCTTTAGCAGGCCGAAAGAGAAACCGGGCTGGTATTGGACCATGAAGGGAATGGGCCGTTAAAAGGCCAAAACTCAGGTCCGACTACAAATGGCCCAACTCATTTATGGTCCGTTAACAGGCTGAAAGGCACACAGGGCCGGGAATTGGCCCAACACTTAAATGGGTCGCTAAAAGGCCAAAACTCAGGTCCGACTACAAATGGCCCAGCAGATATATGGGCCGTCACCAGGCTGAAAGACAGACCGGGCCGGAAATTGGCCCAACACTTAAATGGGTCGCCAAAAGGCCGAAACTCAGGTCCGAATACAAATGGCCCAACTGATTTATGGGTCGTCAACAGGCTGAAAGACACACCGGGCCAGAAATTAGCCCAATATTTAAATGGGTCGCTAAAAGGCCGAAAGATGCACATCGTGAAAATTGGCCCATCCACTGAATGGGCCATTAACAGGCCGAAATCTCATCGGGCCGATATTGAGCCCAAATATATAGCGGGCTGTTAACGGGCTCGAACTGACGATGGGCTGCAATGGTGTCAAATCTTTAACGGGCCATTGACGGGCCGAATTGGCACATATCGTATGGGTCGTGGGCTTAAATGGACCTGACACAAGTAGGCCTTATATGGGCCGGCCTGCTATTTTTTACTGAGCCGGCCTTTTTCACCGAAATGGGCCACTATTGGGCCGTGCCACGTGTCGACCTATCATAGGCGCCTCTTGTCCAATGAGTGGATGACATCTGTCCCAACGGTGAGGCAGCACGTGTTTCCTCCGGCCAATGATGATTTTACACGTGGAAAATCCCCATTGGTCGGGGCTGTTAACGGGTTATCGGATCCAAAACCGGACCCGATAGCTTAACGGCGTTCTGTTACGGTGGATGCCACATGTCGGTCACCCTTGACGAAAGCACTTCTGGGACGCGCGATTTATCGTCATGGAAGTGGACACTTCCGTGATGATAATTTTGGTAATGTCATGGAACACTTCTACGACAGCATAGGTATTACTATCTTGATTCTGTCATAAATTTGTCATGGATGTACATGCATGACAGAAAACGTGACCTACTATGACAAAGACGTATCATCACGGAAGTGTATTTTTTTGTAGTGAGGGTTTATACCTTTTCCGAGAGTTACGCTCAGTAAAGGATAATACCTTAGATCTAGGTTACCTTTTCCTGGGAGCAGCTCTCGGAAAAATCACAAATACCGAGAGTGGATCTCTGAAATGATAGTCCTCCTCGTCTGTGCAAGGCCTAGGCATGCCACAAGGACATCACAAAGGATTTCCCATGCCGCTACCGGGCATGATTTCATGGGCCGCCTTGCTGATGTGCAATTTTCGGTGATGAAACCCTAGCAGAGCAATAAATTTCTCAAATATTGCAGGCGTGCCCAAAAAATGCAGGGGCGTGGCATGTGTCATGCGGTTGCCTCCTTTTAGAGCACGAGAAGTTTCGAGGCCAATGGATCAACAGGACCCGCACTTCCTGCACAAACCAGACACGTTCCCTCTTGATACACAGAGACTAGCTCGGAGACGGTGCGGTTTACAAGCTGCCTTATGGGAGGCTTATTCGAAACATGCCCAAACATTGACCACACCCTACAGGGGCCATGTGATGACACCGTACCAGCTCTCGAGGAATTCTGGCATCGTACGATTTTCCGAGGATTTCAACGGTTGCATCAGGAATGACACTGAGGTACTTTCGGTAACCCGGTGGCAGGGGATGCCCCTCCCTCATCTGTGCAAGGCCTAGGCATGCCACAAGGACATCGCAAAGGATTTCCCATGCTGCTACCGGGCATGATTTCATGTACCGCCTTGCTGATCTGCAATTTCCGGTGATGAAACACTAGGAGGGCAATAAATTTCTCGAATATTCCATGCGTGCCCGAAAAATGAGGGGGAATGGCACGTGTCATGCGTTTGCCTTCTTTTAGAGCACGAGAAGTTTTGAGGCCAATGAAGCAACAGGGCCCGCACTTCCTGCACAAACCGGACACGTTCCCTCTCGATACACAGAGACTAGCTCGGAGACAGTGCGGTTTACAAGCGGCCTCATGGTAGGCTTATTCGAAAGGTGCCCAAACTTTTACCACACAGTACAGGGGACATGTGATGACACCATGCCAGCTCTCGAGGAATTCCGGCATCGTACGATTTTTCGAGGATGTAAAAGGCTTGCTACCGAGGTACTTTCGCCTAATTAAACATGTCATGTTGCAGCATCTGGACTATTGGAATATTTAAACATGTCATGTTGCTTGTCTTTGAGCGAGGTGGGACTCAAGTTTGCCCAGAGCCTGATCTTTACCGAGAGTTTCTCTCGGTAACTATTGCTCTGCCGAGAGCTGCGCTTGGTAAAGGTGTGGTTGGATCATAAATTTATAAAAAATACCAACATGCATTTTTTAGAATACAGACTATCAATATGAATTTTCTCTGTCCGAAACATGAAGATTCAAAGTGACAATACATATTCTTAATAATGAAGACCGAAGCTTAATGCGATTGGACTATTGAACTATTTATACATGTCTTTCTGAAGGAAATATGCCCTAGAGGCAATAATAAAGTTATTATTTTATATTTCCTTATATCATGATAAATGTTTATTATCCATGCTAGAATTGTATTAACCGGAAACTTGATACATGTGTGGATACATAGACAAAACACCGTGTCCCTAGTAAGCCTCTACTAGAGTAGCTCGTTAATCAAAGATGGTTATGTTTCCTAAACATGGACATGTGTTGTCATTTGATGAACGGGATCACATCATTAGGAGAATGATGTGATGGACAAGACCCATCCATTAGCTTAGCATGTTGATCGTTCAGTTTTATTGCTATTGTTTTCTTCATGTCAAATACATATTCCTTCGACTATGAGATTATGCAACTCCCGGATACCGGCGGAATACCTTGTGTGCTATCAAACGTCACAACGTAACCGGGTGATTATAAAGATGCTCTATAGGTATCTCCGAAGGTGTTTGTTGGGTTGGCATAGATCGAGATTAGGATTTGTCACTCCGAGTATCGGAGAGGTATCTCTGGGCCCTCTCGGTAATGCACATCATAATAAGCCTTGCAAGCAATGTGACTAATGAGTTAGTTGCGGGATGATGCATTACGAAATGAGTAAAGAGACTTGCCAGTAATGAGATTGAACTAGGTATGAAGATACCAATGATCGAATCTCGGGCAAGTAACATACCGATGACAAAGGGAATAACGTATGTTGTCATTACGGTACGACCGATAAAGATCTTCGTAGAATATGTAGGAACCAATATGAGCATCCAGGTTCCGCTGTTGGTTATTGACCGGCGAGGTGTCTTGCTCATGTCTACATAGTTCTCGAACCCGTAGGGTTCGCACGCTTAACGTTCGATGACAATTTTGTATTATATGAGTTATGTGATTTGGTGACCGAATATTTTTCGGAGTCCCAGATGAGATCCTGGACATGACGAGGAGTCTCGAAATGCTTGAGAGGTAAATATTAATATATTGGACGATGCTATTTAGACACCGGAAGTGTTTTGGGGGTACCGGGTACATATCGGGTCACCGGAAGGGGTTTCGGGGATCCCCTCGGCAACTACATGGGCCTAATGGGCCAAGAAGGGGACATACCAACCCCTAGGGGGCTGGTGCGCCCCATGTAGGCCAAAATAAGGGGGAAGTAAACAGGGGAAGGGAGAAAGGAAGGGGAGCAATTCGGCCTCCCCCTTCCTTCTCTCCTCCCTCCTCCTTCCTTCCCCCTCCGGATGAATATGGAAGGGTGGGGGGGAGGCCGAATTGGGAGGCGCCCAAGTAGGATTCCTCCTACTTGGGGCGCCCCTTGGCTGCCTCTCCTCCCCTCCAACCTATATATATGAGGAGGGGCCACCGCTAGAACACACAACATTGATTCCTAGCCGTGTGTAGCGCCCCCCTCCACAGTTTACGCCTCGGGTCATATTGTCGTAGTGCTTAGGTGAAGCCCTGCGCGGATCACTTCACCATCACCGTCACCATGCCATCATGCTGAGGAAACTCTCCCTCGACACTTTACTGGATCAATAGTTCGAGGGACGTCATCGATCTGAACGTGTGCAGAACTCGGAGGCGTCATACGTTGAGTGCTTGATCGGTCAGTACGAGAAGAAGTTCGACTACATCAACCGCGTTGTCAAACGCTTCCGCTTTCGGTCTACGAGGGTACGTAGACACACTCTCCCCCTCTCGTTGCTACGCATCTCCTCGATAGATCTTGCATGAGCGTAGGATTTTTTTTGAAATTGCATGCTACGTTTCCCAACAGTGGCATCCGAGCCAGGTCTATGCGTAGATGATATGCACGAGTAGAACACAGAGAGTTGTGGGCGGTGATCGTCATACTGCTTACCACCAACGTCTTATTTTGATTCGGCGGTATTGTTGGATGAAGCGGCCCGGACCAACCTTACATGACCACGTTCATGAGACCGGTTCCACCAACAGACATGCAACTAATTTTGCATAAAGGTGGCTGGCGGGTGTCTGTTTCTCCCACTTTAGTTGTATCGAATTTGACTGCGGCCGGTCCTCGTTGAAGGTTAAAAAAACAAACTTGATAAATCACAGTTGTGGTTTTTATGCGTAGGTAAGAATGGTTCTTACTAGAAGCCCGTAGCAACCACGTAAAACTTGCAACAACAAAGTAGAGGACGTCTAACTTGTTTTTGCAGGGCATGTTGTGATGTGATATGGTCAAGACATGATGTGATATACGTTATTATATGAGATGATCATGTTTTGTAAAAGTTATCGGCAATTGGCAGGAGCCTTATGGTTGTCGCTTTATTGTATGAAATGCAAACGCCATGTAATTGCTTTACTTTATCACTATGCATTAGCAATAGTTGTAGAAGCAATAGTTGGCGAGACGACCACAACGCTATGATGGAGATCAAGGTGTCAAGCCGGTGATGATGGAGATCATGACGGTGCTTTGGAGATAGAGATCAAAGGCACAAGATGGTGATGCCATATCATGTCACATATTTTGATTGCATGTGATGTTTCTCTTTTATGCATATTATTTTGCTTAGTACGGCGGTAGCATTATAAGATGATACCTTACTAAAATTTCAAGGTATAAGTGTTCTCCCTGAGTATGCACCGTTGCGATAGTTCGTCGTGCTGAGACACCACGTGATGATCAGGTGTGATAAGCTCTACGTTCACATACAACGGGTGCAAGACAGTTTTGCACATGCGGAATACTCGGGTTAAACTTGACGAGCCTAGCATGTACAGACATGGCCTCAGAACACCGGAGACCGAAAGGTCAAACGTGAATCATATAGTAGATATGATCAACATAGAGACGTTCACCATTGAAGACTACTCCATCTCACGTGATGATCGGACATGGTTTAGTTGATTTGGATCACGTAATCATTTAGATGACTCGAGGGATGTCTATCTAAGTGGGAGTTCTTAAGTAATATGATTAATAGAACTTAATTAATCATGAACTTAGTCCTGATAGTTTTTGCATATCTTTGTTGTAGATCAATAGCTCGCGATATAGCTCCTATATATTTTTGATATGTTCCTAGAGAAAAGTTGAAAGATGATAGTAGCAATGATGCAGACTGGGTCCGTGATCTGAGGATTATCCTCATTGCTGCACAGAACAATTATGTCCTTGATGCACCGCTAGGTGACAAACCTATTACAGGAGTAGACGCAGACATTATGAACGTTTGACAAGCTCGGTATGATGACTACTTGATAGTTTAGTGCGCCATGCTTTACGTCTTAGTACCGGGACTTCAAAAACGTTTTGAACGCGACAGAGCATATGAGATGTTAAGAGGTATGAGACCTCTGACAATTACTTTGCCTACAAGATGGAGGAGAATAGCTCAGCCAGTGAGCATGTACTCAGAATGTCTGGGTACTACAATCGCTTGAATCAAGTGGGAATTAATCTTCCATATAAGATAGTGATTGACAGAGTTCTCTAGTCACTACCACCAAGCTACTAGAACTTCGTGATGAACTATAATATGCAAGGGATAACGAAAACGATTCCCGAGCTCTTCGCGATGCTGAAATCGGCGAAGGTAGAAATCAAGAAAGAGCATCAAGTGTTGATGGTTAACAAGGCCACTAGTTTCAACAAAAAGGGCAAAAGGAAAGAAAGGGAACTTCAAGAAGAATGGCAAGCAAGTTGCCACTCCCGGGAAGAAGCCCAAAGCTAGACCCAAGCCTGAGACTGAGTGCTTCTACTGCAAAGGGACTGGTCACTTGAAGCGGAACTACCCCAAATACTTGGCGGATAAGAAGGATGGCAAAGTGAACAAAGGTATATTTGATATACATGTTATTGATGTGTACTTTACTAGTGTTCATAGTAGCCCCTGGGTATTTGATACCGGTTCAATTGCTAAGATTAGTAACTCGAAACACGAAATTACAAAATGAACAGAGACTAGTTGAGGGTGAGGCAATAATGTGTGTTGGAAATGATTCCAAGGTTGATAAGATCAACATCGCATACTCCCTCTACCTTCGGGATTAGTGTTGAACCTAAATAAATGTTATTTGGTGTCCGCGTTGAGCATGAATATGATTGGATCATATTTATTGCAATACAGTTATTCATTTAATTCAGAGAATAATGGTTATTCTGTTTACATGAATAAAACCTTCTATGGTCATACACCCAATGTAAATGGTTTATTGAATCTCGATCGTAGTAATACACATATTCATAATATTGATGCCAAAAGATGCAAAGTTGATAATGATAGTGCAACATACTTGTGGCACTGCCGTTTAGATCATATTGGTGAAAAGAGCATAAAGAAACTCCATGCAGATGAGCTTTCGGAATCACTTGATTATGAATCATTTGATACTTGCGAACCACGCCTCATGGGCAAGATGACTAAAACTCCGTTCTCCGGAACAATGGAGCGAACCACTGACTTATTGGAAATAATACATACCGATGTCTGCGGTCCAATAAGTGTTGAGGCTCGCGGCGGGTATCGTTATTTTCTGACCTTCACAGACGATTTGAGCAGATATGGGTATATCTACTTAACGAAACACAAGTCTGAAACATTTGAAAAGTTCAAAGAATTTATGAGTGAAGTGGAGAATCATCGTAACAAGAAAATAAAGTTTCTACGATCTGATCGCGGAGGCAAATATTTGAGTTACGAGTTTGGCCGTCATTTAAAACAATGTGGAATAGTTTCACAACTCACGCCACCTGGAACACCACAGCGTAATGGTGTGTCCGAACGTCGTAACCGTACTTTATTAGATATGGTGCGATCTATGATGTCTCTTACCGATTTACCATTGTCATTTTGGGGTTATGCATTAGAGAAAACTGCATTCACGTTAAATAGGGCACCATCTAAATCTGTTGAGACGACACCGTATGAACTGTGGTTTGGCAAGAAACCTAAGCTGTCGTTTCTTAAAGTTTGGGGTTGTGATGCTTATGTGAAAAGCTTCAGCCTGATAAGCTCGAACCCAAATTGGAGAAGTGTGTCTTCATAGGATACCCAAAAGAAACTGTTGGGTACACCTTCTATCACAGATCAGAAGGCAAGATATTTGTTGCTAAGAATGGATCCTTTCTAGGGAAGGAGTTTCTCTCGAAAGAAATGAGTGGGAGGAAAGTAGAACTTGATAAGGTAATTGTACCTTCTATCGAATTGGATAGTAGCTCATCATAGAAAACCGTTCCCGTGATGCCTACACCAACTAGAGAGGAAGCTAATGATAATGATCATGAAACTTCAGATCAAGTTACTACTGAATGACGGTGTCCTGGACTAGGGGGTACTCACCATGTCGTCTCCCGATAGCTGGATCGGGCCGAGGACCCCCATGGCGGCTCATTCATGGGCCAGTTCGGACAGCCCCTGCCGCATACAAGGAAGACTCCACAAGACTTGGCGCCCAAGACAAGGACTCTCCTAAAACCCTAGGCCTCCGGTGTATTATATAAACCGAGGCCAGGCTAGTCAATAGACAATCTCATATTCATTACTACAATCTCGTGGTAGATACATGTACTCTGTACTACACCCATATGAATACAATCAAAAGCAGCATGTAGGGTATTATCTCTTCAAGAGAGCCCGAAGCTGGGTAAAGCCCCGTGTCTATGTTACCATGCTCCAAGACGCCTAGCTTAGGACCCCTACTACGAGATACGCCGGATATTGGACCGACATTGGTGCTTTAATTGAGAGCCTGCTAGGTGTTCATCACGGACCGATGGGATGATCAGGTGATATTTTTCTGTTACATTTGTTCCACGTTCTTGCGAATTTTTACTGCTATCCAGCACAATTTCTTTTTTCTCGCAGATCAGGCTGAGGAAAAGCTGTTGATTTTATCATACGCGGTCGCGGACAATATGTACGTCCAGTGACCGGATTGATTCGATCTCAAGTTCAAGGACGGACGGCGGCAGCTTTTGCGCCTCGGGACAGGCCTCCTAGCCGAACTTGCAAAGTGCTAAAGCATAAGCGGGATAGACTAACAAAGGAAAGTACTCCCTAAAAAAGGAAAGTACTACTTGTGCTAGATTCAACACGTTCTTAATATTTAATTGATTTAGCTCCTTCCTCTTGGCTGTACTAATCTGTCTTGGGATATCAATTTTTTATTCTCTTTCTTGGACATTGCTACCATCACGGGATGGTTTAGCTAGTCCAGAATTGACTGGCTTCTTCGCGAGGCCTTTGCAGCAGCAGCAAAGACATGTGGCGTCCGACGGCCTGCATGCGGACGTGCACACGCATAGCAGCGCACGTATAGAGCGATGACGGCAATATGAATAGCTATCAGAGTTCTCAGCAAGATTAGATCGATATCTACGCCACGCTGCACCGAACAGAAACATCATGTTTTATTTTTCTAGATGCCTATACAGTACGTATTAATTTCACAGAATATTGTACTGCCGGTTTGCATGATTTTTTCTGTGTAGACTGTTTCTGCGGCCGGTTTACAATTCGCTCCGCTAATCTGCGACCGACGTGTTGGTCTGGCTTGTTCCAATAGTCCGGCGGACACCACATCCGCAAACCGGTCTGCCAGACAAATTTGAATTGCGTCACGCGGTCACCTTGGCGTGCCGATGTTGTCATCCTGTCTACGTTGATCAAGTTGTGGCATCACCTCGGCACGCGTCCTGGTGCCAGCATCTTCGCGCTGCTGCTCCACCAGGCCGACCTCAGCACTCAGGCCATATTTCTTTAATTACTTACTTCACTTATGTCAATTAAGTAGAAGATTTTTTATTTTTTGGACTACACTATTTTACATATGTAGGTAATCGACTTCGACTGCGTCACGCGGTCACTGCGGCAAGCCGACGTCGTCGTCCCAATCGGCATAAATCGGCTCGCGTGATCATCTTGTTGGTCGAATTGCCATACCGACATGTTCGGTTGCCTCGGGGACTTCGGCATCGTTGAGAGAGTTCTACCTCATCGAGTGTTCGGCACATGGGCCATATTTCTTTTATTACTCCCTTTGCATAAATTATTAATTATGCAACTAATTTTTTTAATTTATTATTATTACTATTATCTTCGGCTTGCACTATTTTCCGTGCATAGATAAATGATCTGAATCCGGCAGCGCTGTCACTTTGGCGTACCGACGTACCATGTCACCTCGGCCGGACCGGGGCTTCATCATCACTTCATTAACCCATGCCGGGGACTTCGGCGTCATACTGCCGGCCTGCTCCGTCGCCTCGGTCGGACTGGGGGTTCCACCTCGCCACATTGGTCGTGCTACGTTATTACTTCAGAGTGCCTAGCTCTTCTCTCCGCCACCTCGGGACCGGCTCGGGGGCTGGGACCTCTTCCCGCATCAAGCTCCGACTGCGCCATCAATGCCGAACACATTAACCAGCTAAGTCGCTTTCATGCTCAAAGTTTTAAAATTTTAAATTTTGTTTGGTTCGACCAAGCATTATAGTTTTTTGGCAAAAAGTTGTTTGTGAAAAAATTCCTTGTCATTACTTTGTTTGTGACACACAAATTCAAATACCCTGTTTACTTGGGGGCTTCCTTTATGAAGCCTTTCCTCTTGCATATGATTATACTTGTATGACTTCGTTCCTTGTTCGTGTATTACGCCACAATATGCACCATTTTGACTTAAGTGTTCCACAAGCTGGGTTGCCTTGCTCCTGTGTTTACCCCTATGTTCCCGATTGTTCGGCTAGGGAGTAAAGGGAGCACCTCTGCGATTGTCACGATCGGGCCATCCGAGCTCGGACCTCAGACTGGGTGAAGCCGAAAGCTAGCTCTCTTATTGTTTTCAATCATGGTCGGCACACAACGGAACTCATGAGTACAAAAAATCTATTGCACAAGTCTCATAGTAACAATGAGCAACCGAAGAAAGGTATCGGTGGGGGTACTATTTTCTTCGAAGATGCTTCTTACACTTCGTCAGTAATATAGCATAAGTTCCCTGAGCACGCTTTGTCTGTTACAGCCTTATGGCCCGATTGCCTGGTTATCGGAAACATCATCGATATTCTCAACAGGTGGAGTACATAACACTTTTCGGCCCTTGACCAAAGAGGGAGAAGCCGACGGTCCGTTAAGACGCGTTTAAAGTTCGGGTGAACATAGATATGATATATGTACTTCGGTAGATACAATCATTATACATAAAATTCTTTTACCAAGTCACTTGGAGGATCTTAAATTTAAATGCGCCATTTTATAGTAAGTGTTTTCTTCTCAGTCGTTGTAAAGTCTTTTTCTATCACTCCCTTTTTCGACGCGAGTGTGTGGTCAATAGCTGAGGAGCCTAATTTCTCTCTCAAAGCCGCTAGAGTTTAGTTTGCTAAACTGGCCTAATGAGAAGTACTCCGCCTTCGGGATAGGAGGTTCAAGCCATAGGCTGACCCGCTTGAAGTCTTGAGATAGGATGTGTCATGTTAAAGCATGATGGAAGCACATTTTTTTATTTTTTAAGACCAATTTTCGATTTGGCACCGAACACTTGATCTAGTTCGGACGACCTGTTTTTACTGAAGTTTTTTGGTTTTCCAAGCCCATGGCACATTTAAACTATTTGTGTGTTTCCAGCATTAGTCTCGCAGTGCAACGCCGGACACATTTAGAGATTCGGCAAAAACATTCTCGGATATTGCTATATATGCATCAGTTTCGAATTGTATCTTCGGTCAATAGTTGGGTTGCCCTTCCCCTGTGCTCGCCGCCTACGTTCCACTTTGTTCGGCTAGGTGCACAAAGGGAGAACCACTGCGATTGTGCTTTCAGCTAGCATGGTTAAGCGCCTCAGTGGAGAAAGCCAAAAACTGACTGTCACAATAAGCGTAAACTGGTCAGCGATCCGATGACTGTATTAAACTATAAAGATCGATAGAGGTCACCCCGTGTTAAATGACGGTCCGTTCATAACATTGGATGAAGTGTTTACGGCTTGACCTCGGCTGTCGGCGAACACTAACCGAGGGCTCGTAGCTAGCTTCCCCAATTTAAAGCTCCTATGACTAAGTGAAAGTTATATAGCTTGTATATCTGATTGCCTCGTTTCCGCTAACACAACCGCCTTCAGGCACCGAGACATCGGCTAAGGGTTGTTTTGTTATTGCGAAAACACCCTGCGTAGCATCTACAAGGGGGTGGAAGCCGACGATGGGCCACTTTCAACTAATAAACGGTTGCAACGGAGTCAAAATAAACATATCGTCGGCATTTGTATTTAATATACGAGGGTTGCCTTCCATAATCATCGTTATATAAAGCCATAAATATGCATCAATTTGACTTAAGATTTTGGCCAACCTGGATTGCCTGGCTCCTGTGCTTACCCCTACATTCCCGATTGTTTGGCTTGGCGGTAAAGGGAGCACCTCTATGATTGTTACTGCCGGGTCATCCGAGTTAGTACCTCAGACTGGGTGAAGCCGAAAGCTAGCGATCTTAAAGGATATAATTGGTCGGCAATGACGGAAGTGAAATTTAGGTTCGCTATAGACCACATAGTTTGGAAACTTTCCCCAAACTAAATCCTCAATATTTTCCTCCCACATTGATCGGAGTTGAGGTTTCATGATCCTGGTCAGCATGATGACCCAAGGAAAGGAACCGATAGCGGGACTATTTTCTTTGGAAGATGTTTCTTACATTAAACAGTAATATAACATATCTCTCCGCGTACCTTTGTTTATAAAACTGTATGGCCGGATTGCCTTGTTTGTCATAAACCTTTGCCCTTGTAAAGGCTTTATAAAGTAGGACAAACACTCCTCAGTTGCTGGCTGAGGAGGTTGAAGCTGATGGTCGGTCAACGAAGTTTTGTACAATGCGGATCCGAGCATTAATGATGTAAAGTAATTGGATACATAGAACCATTACACATAATTTATGATTTTACTCTCGATATCGATGCTTAATTCGGCCACCCGTGCCCACATTAAGGCTCGGGGGCTACTGGGCTTCGTGCTTATCATTTACAAATATTAAAGGGGTACATCGATCCCCTGATCTGGTGTTGCCACCCGACCAGTGTCTCGGGGGCTGCTGCATTGCCTATTCAATGCAGAAAAGTCAAAGTGCTCACTGTTCGGCTTGACCGAACTATGCGCAAATGTGTCTTCGGACAACAATAGGTACCATATGGACCTATCCGGCATCAAGCTAGTATATTACGACGACTTCTCAAAACCCTCTCTCAAGGGTCCGTCCGCCGATCACTATCTCCTCTAAAGTGCATCTCGGAATTTTGGGCCGACACACACCTTGAGGGCTACTGGCTACATATCTTGTCAGTAAGTAAATTGCATCCGCAAACAATCAGCCCAAGCCCGAGGTGGTTCGGCATAAAGCTCGGATGCAAGCGGCTGGCTCTATAGAGGGCCTTTCCGGCACTAAGCTCGGCTAACTCCCTTCAAACTCCTTCAACTTTTTTGAACCAAGGTGAGCTACGACACCTCAGATAAAGTCCGGCGTTGGAGCTTGGACATAGTCCGGCGTTTTCAGCTAGAATACAGTCCGGCGTTGGAACTTGGACATAGTCCGGTGTTGGAGCTCGGATGTAGTCCGGCATTGGAGCTCGGTTGTAACAAGACTCTTCGAATACATTCCGGCGTTAGAGCTTGGAAGCGGTCCGGCGTTGGTGCTCGGCTGCAAAAGATACCTCGAATGCAGTCCGGTGTTGGAGCTCGGATGCAAGAGGACACCACTGCACGGGAACAACTTCAAACCCGAGGTGTGGTGTAAAAAATAACAAGGCATTGATAAAGGCCGAGAACTTAAAGGGGCTCCTCGGATACCCGACGTGTAAACTCTTCGGATTCACTTTGGCGATCCTCAAGATCGAAGATGGAAAGATTTGTTGAACCAGTTTTCAAGACCGACGACTGAAGATGAAGAACAGTTCGGAAGAATCGAGCAGCGTCCCCAACTTGAAGACCGGTTCAGGGGGCTACTGACGGTGTCCTGGACTAGGGGGTACTCACCATGTCGTCTCCCAACCAGCTGGATCGGGCCGAGGACCCCCATGGCGGCTCATTCATGGGCCAGTTCGGATAGCCCCTGCCGCATACAAGGAAGACTGCACAAGACTTGGCGCCCAAGACAAGGACTCTCCTAAAACCCTAGGCCTCCGGTGTCTTATATAAACCGAGGCCAGGCTAGTCAATAGACAATCTCATATTCATTACTACAATCTCGTGGTAGATACATGTACTCTGTACTACACCCATATGAATACAATCAAAAGCAGCATGTAGGGTATTATCTCTTCGAGAGAGCCCAAAGCTGGGTAAAGCCCCGTGTCTATGTTACCATCGCTCCAAGACGCCTAGCTTAGGACCCCTACTACGAGATACGCCGGATATTGAACCGACACCGAACCTCGTAGGTCAACCAGAGAACGATCTGCTCCAGAGTGGTACGGTAATCCTATTCTGGAAGTCATGTTACTAGACCAATGACGAACCTACGAACTATGAGGAAGCGATGATGAGCCTAGATTCTGATAAATGGCTTGAGGCCATGAAATCTGAGATAGGATCCATGTATAAGAACAAAGTGTGGACTTTGGTGGACTTGCCCGATGATCGGCAAGCCATTGAGAATAAATGGATCTTCAAGAGGAAAACATACGCTGTTGGTAGTGTTACTATCTACAAAGCTCAACTTGTCACAAAAGGTTTTCGACAAGTTGAAGGTGCTGACTATGAAGAGATTTTCTCACTCGTAGCGATGCTTAAGTGTGTCCGAATCATGTTAGCAATTGCCACATTTTATGAAATCTGGCAAATGGTTGTCAAAACTGCATTCCTTAATGGATTTCTTAAAGAAGAGTTGTATATGATGCAACCAGAAGGTTTTGCCGATCCTAAAGGTACTAACAAAGTGTGCAAACTCCAGCGATCCATCTATGGACTGGTGCAAGCATCTCGGAGTTGGAATATATGCTTTGATAAGGTGATCAAAGCATATGGTTTTATACAGACTTATGGTGAAGCCTGTACTTACAAGAAAGTGAGTGGGAGCTCTATAGAATTTCTGATATTATATGTGGATGACATATTGTTGATTGGAAATGATATAGAATTTCTGGATAGCATAAAAGGATACATGAATAAGAATTTTTCAATGAAAGACCTCGGTGAAGCTACTTGTATATTGGGCATCAAGATCTATAGGGATAGATCGAGACGCTTAATAAGACTTTCACAAAGGAAATACCTTGACAAGATTTTGATAAAGTTGAAAATATGGATCAGTCAAAGAAAGGGTTCTTGCCTGTGTTGCAAGGTGTGAAGTTGAGTAAGACTCAAAGCCCGACCACGGCAGAAGATAGAGAGAGAATGGAAGTCATTGCCTATGCCTCAGCCATAGGTTCTATAAAGTATGCCATGCTGTGTACCAGACCTATTCTATACCTTGCCATGAGTTTGGCAAGGGAGTACAATAGTGATCTAGGAGTAGATCACTGGACAACGGTCAAAATTATCCTTAGAGGACTAAGGAAATATTTCTCGGTTATGGAGGTGATAAAGAGTTCGTCGTAAAGAGTTACGTCGATGCAAGCTTTGACACCGATCTGGATGACCCTGAGTCTCGATCTAGATACATATTGAAAGTGGGAGAATTTAGCTAGAGTAGCTCCGTGCACAGCATTGTAGACATAGAAATTTGCAAAATACATACGGATCTGAATGTGGCAGGCCCGTTGACTAAACCTCTCTCACAAGCAAAACATGATCACACCTTAGTACTCTTTGGGTGTTAATCACATGGCGATGTGAACTATATTACTGACTCTAGTAAACCTTTAGGGTGTTGGCCACATGGCGATGTGAACTATGGGTGTTAATCACATGGTGATGTGAACTATTGGTGTTAAATCACATGGCGGTGTGAACTAGATTATTGACTCTAGTGCAAGTGGGAGACCGAAGAAATATGCCCTAGAGGCAATAATAAATTTATTATTTTATATTTCCTTATATCATGATAAATGTTTATTATCCATGCTAGAATTTTATTAATCAGAAACTTGATACATGTGTGGATACATAGACAAAACACCGTGTCCCTAGTATGCCTCTACTAGACTAGCTCGTCAATCAAAGATGGTTAAGTTTCCAAACCATGGACAGGTGTTTTCATTTGATGAACGGGATCACATCATTAGGAGAATGATGTGATGGACAAGACCCATCCTTTAGCTTAGCACGTTGATCGATCAGTTTTATTGCTATTGCTTTCTTCATGTCAAATACATATTCCTTCGACTATGAGATTATGCAACTCCCGAATACCGGAGGAATACCTTGTGTGCTATCAAAAGTCACAATGTAACTGGGTGATTATAAAGATGCTCTACAGGTATCTCCGAAGGTGTTTGTTGGGTTGGCATAGATCGAGATTAGGATTTGTCACTCCGAGTATCGGAGAGGTATCTCTGGGCCCTCTCGGTAATGCACATCATAATAAGCCTTGCAAGCAATGTGACTAATGAGTTAGTTGCGGGATGATGCATTACGGAACGAGTAAAGAGACTAGCCGGTAACGATATTGAACTAGGTATGAAGATACCGACAATCGAATCTCGGGCAAGTAACATACCAATGACAAAGGGAATAACGTATGTTGTCATTACGGTACGACCGATAAAGATCTTCGTAGAATATGTAGGAACCAATATGAGCATCCAGGTTCCGCTGTTGGTTATTGATCGGAGAGGTGTCTCGGTCATGTTTACATAGTTCTCGAACCCGTCGGGTCCGCACGCTTAACGTTCGATGACAATTTTGTATTATATGAGTTATGTGATTTGGTGGCCGAATATTGTTGGGAGTCCCGGATGAGATCACGGACATGACGAGGAGTCTCGAAATGGTCAAGAGGAAAAGATTCATATATTGGACGATGATATTTGGACACCGGAAATGTTCCGGGGGTACCGGGTACATATCGGGTCACCGGAAGGGGTTCCGGGGATCCCCTCGGCAACTACATGGGCCTAATGGGCCGAGAAGGGGACAGACCAGCCCCTAGGGGGCTGGTGCGCTCCATGTAGGCCAAAATAAGGGGGAAGGAAAGAGGGGAAGGGAGAAAGGAAGGGGAGCAATTCGGCCTCCCCCTTCTTTCTCTCCTCCCTCCTCCTTCCTCCCCCCTCCGGATGAATATGGAAGGGGGGAGGCTGAATTGGGAGGCGCCCAAGTAGGATTCCTCCTACTTGGGGCGCCCCCTTGGCTGCCTCTCCTCCCCTCCAACCTATATATATGAGGAGGGGGCACCGCTAGAACACACAACATTGATTCCTAGCCGTGTGTGGCGCCCCCCTCCATAGTTTACGCCTCCGGTCATATTGTCGTAGTGGGCGAAGCCCTGCGCGGATCACTTCAGCATCACTGTCACCATGCCGTCATGCTGAGGAAACTCTCCCTCGACACTTTACTAGATCAATAGTTCGAGGGACGTCATCGAGCTGAACGTGTGCAGAACTCGGAGGTGCCGTACGTTCGGTGCTTGATTGGTCGGAACGAGAAGAAGTTTGACTACATCAACCGCGTTGTCAAACGCTTCCGCTTTTGGTCTACAAGGGTACGTAGACACATTCTCCCCCTCTCGTTGCTATGCATCTCCTAGATAGATCTTGCTGGGGCGTAGGATTTATTTTGAAATTGCATGCTACGTTTCCCAACACTTTCTGCTTGTCGGTAGGCGAGGTGGGACTAAATCTTTGTCGAGAGCCACTCTCAGCAAAGACTTGCAACCGTGACCGTGCCTTTATCCGTCGCCGGATGTGCCACGTGGCAAAACTTTGCCGTGTGGTGGCCACTTGGCTCTCGGCAAATAGTGCCTTTGTTGAGTATTGCCTTTTTGCGAGGCCTACTCTCGGCATTATCATGTGTTTGCCGAGATGCTCCTTTTGCCGAGAGTCACGCTCGACGTCTCTTACTTAGCCGAGTGCCTGTGGTTTGGCTCTCGGCGAAGACCATGACACCCGGCGTATACACAATTTCCAGTAGTGCGTATGTGTGCAAACACTTCCATAATTAAGTTATTATCTTCTTGAGGAAAATAATTATGTAAGCTAATTAATACGTGCAAAGGGGAACTTATAATAATATCACTACTGCACTTGCTCCTGTATACATGACCAACTATCTCTGAGCAGTTTCCTCCCACTAAGAAGAGAAGTTGTGAATGGAGAAGAGCAAATGAAAGGCAATAGATAGTGTGCTTATATTCATCAAGCATGTACTAAACAAATAAACCGGTACTACGAGAACATTGAAATTGATTTAAACATACCACATCTGTGAGAAACAGGGCGTTGATCAACTTTTATCATAGTAAGTAGTGAATATAATGCACAAGTGGAACACCAGTTTAACCTGAGCCAAGTTATGAATACCCCTAGCTAAGAACCTACATAATTCCCTGATAACCTCTAGCTTTGGATAACCCCCTCTATGTATCTATTTTAAATCAGTTGCAACAGTCTAAGAGAACAGATGAATGATGCGGCTCCGGCTGCTCACCTCCTAGGAGCCACAGACGCGGTTGCCCTCGGTAGCGGAAGTCGGCCTGGGATGAACAAATCAATGACGTGGCTCCGACTGCTCACCAAATCCGGCGTTCCTCTCGATAACCGTGGCAAGGAGTGCCACATCACGGTGGAGGGGATGGGAGGCAGTGGTGGGCGGGGAGGGGTGGCGGCCGGGACATGCCACCGCCAACGTCGTGGAGGGGAGAACGAGATGCGAGTGAGGGATTTTCGTGCACTACTAGGGAAAACCCTAGTAGTAGCTCTTGTTTTATAGCTAGTAGTAGCACTTGTACAAGCGCTACCAGTAAGGCGCTACATCTAACTGGTAGGGGCTCCTTGATTTCTGCAAAAACAAAATATAAACAAAAACATTATTATCTTCATCGTAGGACATAGTGAAACCCTATGTCTAAAACAAAATATAAACAAAAACCTACATTTACTAAAAAAATCTAAAAATTTCCTATTCTATTCAAAAGACCTACATTTACTTATTCTTTTAAATTTCATAATTTATTCTATTCAAATCTACTTATTCAAATTTTCTAAAATTTCCCTATTCTATTCAAAACACCTACATTTAATTATTTTTTTCAATTTCATATTTTAGTCTATTCAAATTTTCTAAAAATTTCCTATTCTATTCAAAAGACCTACATTTACTTTTTTTTCAATTTCATATTTTATTCTATTCAAATTTTCTAAAAATTTCCTATTCTATTCAAAAGACCTACATTTACTTATTCTTTTCAATTTCATATTTTATTCTATTCAAATTTACTTATTCAAATTTTCTAAAAAATTCCTATTCTATTCAAAATACCTACATTTACTTTTTTCAATTTCATATTTTATTCTATTCAAATTTACTTATTCAAATTTTCTGTTTTATTCTATTCAAATTTCTTATTTTATTTAAAAAAGGAGGAGGAGGAGGAGGAGGGAGGAAGAGGGGGAGGAAGAGGGAGGAGGAGGGGAGAGCAGGAGGAGGGAGGGGGAGGAGGAGGGAGGAGGAGGAGGGAGAGAGGAGGGCCATCGGAGAGGGACGAGGAGGGGCCCGCTGGAGGGAGGAGGGGGAGGAGGGAGGAGGAGGAGAGAGCAGGGGGAGGGGGCCACTGGAGGGAGGAGGAGGAGGGGGCCGCCGGAGGGACGAGTAGAGGGAGGAGGAGGAGGGGGCCGCCGGAGGGACGAGTAGAGGGAGGAGGAGGGAGGGACCTTGGGGGCGCTGGTGGGCGACGGTGGGTGACGGCGGCGACGGCGGGCGGCGTAGGGAGAGTGAGAGTGTGAGGGGGAGAGTGAGGACGCGCGCGGGCGCCGGTTGGACAAGGTGGCCTTAGTAGTAGCGCTGGTTGGGGGAAAGCGCTACTACTAAGTACAATAGCAGTAGCGCTTTTTACATATGGGTGCTACCAGTATACCTAGCCTGCCGGCAACGGTCTGGCACCCTTAGTTGTAGCGCTGGTTTGGGGAAAGCGCTACTACTAAGTAGAATAGCAGTAGCGCTTTTTGCGTATGGGCGCTACTAGTATACCTAGCCTGCCGCCAACGGTCTGGCAATTATAGTAGTAGCGGGTTTTATAACTATAGCGCTACTGCTGTGTGCATAGTAGTAGTGCTCTTTTTTCCCAAGCGCTTCTGCTATTTAGTAGCAGCGCTGCCTTCTCAACAGTGCTACTGGTAAGCTCTTGTGTATAAGGTTTTTCCTAGTAGTGGTGGGTGAGAGCGTCCAAGGAAAAGTGGCTGTTGGTTATTAGAGTAACATAGTACTGTAACATATTTTGTGTAGAGTGAAAAATATCACACCCCCTAAATAGTAAATTCTGAGAATAATCATCAACAATTGATTAGGTGGGCTATAAATAACTAAAATTAGGATGCCATTTACTTGCTCTACTAAAAAGAACTATGTCACCGACCAGTCAGTTAACAGCAGACCGCTCTACCACTGAGCTACTGAGGAACAGGAGGATTCGACCTCCCAGAGTTCAACCCCCGGTCTATCAGTTTAAAAGGTCAGCGCTCACATCTAGCAGCTGACCAATGGATATATATTTTACATAGCATCATATTTAATTTTAATTCAAATATTTGTTAACATTTTTCAATTTTGCAGGTCAAATATGAAAATAGATAGATTTGAATGATGCTTTAAAACATCAGTTGACATAGGCACTGGCGTAATGATGATAGACCGGATTGAAAACTCAACGAGCTTTAAAAAACTAGTAGAGGTGCATATACAAATAATTGTTTTTTTATCTGTATGTGTGTTGCACATGATATAAAATACTCAAAAGTTGTATTTCTATACATGTTCAGTTTTGCATAATATGTGAGAGATAGAGATGGATTTTGTCGATGTTCAATTTTTTTTCTCCATCGGCAACGGTCCCGAGGCGATGTTGTTGGAGAGGACAAAAATTCACCAATTTTTACAGAACAAAAAGATGTGCAAGCGATGATAGTCCACAACAAAACCCAAAAAATTTATAAAAATTATCCCACAAGATTTTTACTTTCAGTGTGATTATCGTTCTTTCACCGTTATGAGTCGAGGAAGAAGTTTTTATTATACTTGCTCAAGTATCATGCGAATGAACCTAAAAACAACATTCCTGATACTATATGAGAATATTTTAAGCACATCAAGTAGATATTAATTCCTCACAGATTATTAGCTGGATCATTGCTCTCTATGCATATATCATTAAATTGTTTTTTTGTTTCAAACATTGTCTCAACTGAAGTGGATTTTAATCATTATCAGATTGTTACTAGTTATCTTTTTTATACATGTGAAATTTTAGAATGCATTATTTTTACATATAACTCCAGCAAAATATCTAAAATGCCCGTGGCAACGCACGGGCATTCTACTAGTAGAGCTAATTTGCCACGTCAAATTGTTGAAAAAGTGTTTTAGTAGCATGACACTTTTATTATTTAGACTATGTAATTTTGTTAATTAATCCATGGTAGTTTTATTGTAGGTAGGATGACACTTTTCTTATTTAGACAATGACAATTTCATTTGTTAGACCATGATAATTTTTTTGTAGGTAACAAGCTACTTGCAAAGGGCAAAGTCTGACCCAAAATACAAGGGGGGGGGGGGGTAATAAACCAGGAGGGAGGTAGTGGGTAGCAAGACATTTTATTGGTTAGACCATGGCATCAAATTAACCTAACCAACTCATCATCGCAGGACCACTTTTGAGAAGTGATTCAATGTTGCGGAAATGGTCCAATCAAAATGAAAAGGAAGTTAAGCTAGATCACTTTTGGATAGAGCATGAGCGCCTTCAGTGGGTGCTCACGAACGTCATCAATTGCCATGTAGCGAGGGATGCGAGGATGTTTTTTCGTCGCACCTCCCATCACCCCTAGTTTATTTTTTCCCTCCCATTAAAAACTAAATCTCATTAAAGCGGGGGGGGGGGGGGGATCTTGTTTCGTGCTTACTCCGGCAGGTGTTGATTCAATTCGATCACGTAAATAATAGGTAATTCAGAATTCAGAAATCACATCATATATGTGAGATCACCTTACTAAAAGACGGATATAAGATTTTTCTCGATAGCCATCCAAAACAAAATAAGATATTCCTCAATGTACTGCCATTTATTGTTATCATTATTTTTACTATAACCGACAATCACAAATTTTCTAATACAACAAAAATAACATATCCTTTTTCTTATCTTACCAAATCACATATATACTTTTTTATCTTAAAATCTCATACATCTCTACTATTAAATATGAGTTGGTAGGCTGTTACACATGGTTTATTTTCGCCTTCACCTTCCACCACCACCCCTCCAAGCTGGGTTTTTCTTCCTGCACACTCCCACCTCCGTGGTGGCAGGCAGGTCGTCGGACCGCCGTGTACAAGCGTTCGTGGACACCGTCATATTATATTTCTTGTCAGTCATACAGAGAGCCAGACAATCTACATCCTCAAATTAAGTGTGTCCATTCAATCATCAAGAAATTCGTTAGGTAAATGTATCTACAATACTCGGTAGGCCTTGCATAAATGAATCCATTGCAAGAGGCACATCAAATGTGTAATATCTATATTATCAAAGAGAATTTTTAGGTAGTCATCGTTCGTAGCAGCCATTCATAAGAAAATAATTTGGAAATCAAGCACAAATCAATTTGGAGATCAAACCGTTAATGCAACTAATTAGCTAGACATTTAGTTACATATGCAATTGATTAGGTCCATTTAAAATATGATTTTTTTGCACTGAATCAATTTGGGATCTGATTCAAATGAAATTAATTAATTAGGCAGACATTTAATTATGCCTACAAATATTTAGAAGCAGGGATTTTCCCAATTAGGCATAATTAATTGATTTGGTTGGTAGTTAATTAGGCACACAAAGAGTTAGGTAGGCATTTAATTATTTGTGTAATTAATTAATTTAGCAGACATTTAATTGTGCCAAATATCTTGAAAGAGCTCGCGGGCAAGGATGGTCAACATGCTCTCAGCGACATGGTATAGCACTGCTTGCCAACAAGGACAACGGCCACCATGCGCTCGTGACATGGACGACCAATCATTCACTAAGATAGATGACGACCATGCTCTGCAGGATGTCCACACGTTGATGGTTGCCGAAATGTTCACGGGCGAGGACAACACGACACTACATCGGCCAGGTGGTTCATGCTATAGTAGAAAGGAAGAGTGTTATAAGAATATGAAGGAAAAAGAACTAAAGCTGCCAAGTGTTTCATGGTGTTGGAGAAGGAAAGAGTCTTCCAGAAAATTAAGTGAAACAAGAAAGAGAGAGTATTCTAGAAAATAAATAGGAACGAGAACTAAAGCTGGTGAGGAAGGAGGAAGAAGAAAATGAGGCGTCGCTGGCGAAGGCAAGGATGTTGATGTGGTGTTGGTTGGCGCCGACGAAACGGTTGCCACACGCCTCCCACGTCAGTGTGTGTGTGTGAGCGTGTATGTGTGTGTTTTTTTCCATTTCACCAGTTGTAGAATTCAGGAGACATATGATGGCGTTTCATCATGGCATTGCCATGTTGAACTCAAGGCGTTGCAAACACTTAATAGAAGCGAGATATGAGAAATGAGAGAAAAATATTGGCAGTTGTTGTTATACAATTAGAAAGCCTAAAAAAGATGACATTTTACTGCTTGCATTTGCAAAGTTGAATGGACATTTGAGATTGATCTCTATAGTTATTCTTTGTTTTGTTACAATAGTATGTGTAGTTTAACCCACACTATTATATTGTAAATATGAAAAAATGTCCCTGTTGCAACGCACGGCGAAGATGAGGTGGACGTCATCTGGTTTTAAAGGATATAACACCGGCGAAAAATGTCCTGCTACAGCGGGAAACATTTCATACATCTCATATATTAGTAATCTTATCGATGGTCAAAGCCATCCTCAAAAAACGAATTAGGCTTTGTATATTTGAATGGAGGGAGTAGAAAAGTTTGCATATTTCGATGCAAATTAAAGGTGGAGATTAGACTTACCCCTTCAATCAAAAAGATTATATTGTTCTGATCTCTTGTTTTATTCATTGGGAGAATATGGATTAGAATTAGTTGATCATGAATGTACGAGAATGCCCCTTTTAAGTGACTTTAAGACCCGTGCAAACTTTTAAGAGGGGCGTGTCGAAGCAAACTTTTAAGAAGGGTGTCCCGCTATGGCGGAAACCGAATGCGAAGGGTCTGACAGGAAAAGAGTGCGTCCTGGGGTGTTTTTTCTTGTGTTGGGCCTGTGTGTTGGAGATAACATGGCGGATAGTCCGGACAACCATATTTCTCCCTCACATATGATTTGTATTTGGGAAGACCGAATTATACAAACTGTTGAATTTTGGGGAGCCTACTGGGCGCCCATTTGATATCTGAGCAACGTCCGACTTCGAAGACGACTTTAATCATTTGTTCGATTCATTTATATATGCATTATAGCCCGTAGCAACACATAGACGACTTTGTTGTGGAGGAGAAAACCATGCATATGCATACTACTCGTGGATGAGAAAACCATATACATGCATGAATTTGTTGGTGTGGAGGTGAAAAGCGTACGTATGCATGGAACTGCTCAAAAAGAAAAGAAAAGAGAAGGAAAAAGTTAAAAGAGAGTCCCGTGGTGATGCATGGATTTGTGAGGCTGAGGACCCTCTTCCATGGAGGCGATGCGCGCGCGACGAGTGCGGGCCTCCGCTTCCACACCCCATAAATATTACCTGCCTCGGATCCATCCTTCACAGAAGGAGGTACTCCCTTGTGTTAGATCCAAGAAGCAACCACAAACAAGAATCAACAACAAGAGAGGAGGAGGAAGAAGAAGAGATCGAAGATGGCCGACGGCGAGGACATCCAGCCGCTGGTGTGCGACAACGGGACAGGTATGGTGAAGGCCGGGTTCGCCGGCGACGACGCGCCCCGGGCGGTGTTCCCCAGCATCGTGGGGCGGCCGCGGCACACGGGGGTCATGGTGGGCATGGGGCAGAAGGACGCGTACGTGGGCGACGAGGCGCAGTCCAAGCGTGGTATCCTCACCCTCAAGTACCCCATCGAGCACGGCATCGTCTCCAACTGGGACGACATGGAGAAGATCTGGCATCACACCTTCTACAACGAGCTCCGCGTGGCCCCCGAGGAGCACCCCGTCCTGCTCACCGAGGCGCCCCTCAACCCCAAGGCCAACCGTGAGAAGATGACCCAGATCATGTTCGAGACCTTCAACACCCCCGCCATGTACGTCGCCATCCAGGCCGTGCTCTCCCTCTACGCCTCCGGGCGAACCACCGGTACGTACGCCCGCCCGCCCGCCATTGCATCTTCTTCTTCTCGTTTCTTTCTTTCATTCATCGTGTCCACCGTGATCGATGACAAACAAACAAAAAAAACATTTGCAAGGTATCGTGCTCGACTCCGGTGACGGTGTGAGCCACACGGTGCCCATCTACGAGGGGTACGCGCTGCCCCACGCCATCCTCCGTCTCGACCTCGCCGGACGCGACCTCACCGACCACCTCATGAAGATCCTCACGGAGCGCGGCTACTCCTTCACCACCACGGCGGAGCGCGAAATCGTCCGCGACATGAAGGAGAAGCTCTCCTACATCGCCCTCGACTACGACCAGGAGATGGAGACCTCCAAGACCAGCTCCTCCGTGGAGAAGAGCTACGAGCTGCCCGACGGCCAGGTCATCACCATCGGCGCCGAGCGCTTCCGCTGCCCGGAGGTGCTCTTTCAGCCATCCTTCATCGGGATGGAAGCCGCGGGGATCCACGAGACCACCTACAACTCCATCATGAAGTGCGACGTGGACATCAGGAAGGACCTCTACGGCAACATCGTCCTCAGTGGTGGCACCACCATGTTCACCGGCATCGCCGACAGGATGAGCAAGGAGATCACCGCCCTCGCGCCCAGCTCCATGAAGATCAAGGTCGTCGCCCCGCCCGAGAGGAAGTACAGTGTGTGGATCGGAGGCTCCATCCTCGCCTCCCTCAGCACCTTCCAGCAGATGTGGATCGCCAAGGCCGAGTACGACGAATCCGGACCATCCATCGTCCACCGGAAATGCTTCTAGATACTCATGCATATATCCACCCCATTCCATCGTCATTATCTTATCTTATCATCATCACCAAACAAAACAAAAGTAAAGGCGCGCCGACGATGCATGGGATCATCACTACTACTGCTGCCGGGGCGCCCGTCCGATCGCCATCGATGATCCTTTTTTTCTTGTTTCCCTTTCTTTTTCTTTCTTGCCAATCTTTCTACATAAATCATGTTTTCTTTTCTCACTTCAATTTTATTTAATTGGAGAAGATGCTATCTATGCATCCCATTCCATCGTCATTTAATTTGTGGATGACGCGGTGGTGGTATGTTTGAATTCAATCTAATCCAATGGCCGGCTAGCGGCCGAGATGATTACTATTGATTATTATTTTTGTTAGAAAATCGATGTCACCCTTTTTATCTTCACAAACTCACGAGGAAAAATAATAATACGCGTGTTAATTACTATTCTCAACATCTACTGTAGTTTAGTCTAACTAGCCTTAGCTAATTTTCCATTGAATGTTAGTTACGGACTCCACTCAATGAATCTAGTTTCATATTTATAATTATTTAATATAACGTATATATTCAAACTTTTCAAAACTCACATGCAAACAATTTGGTGAAAAAAAATAGATGCTAAATATATCTCAACTTCTAAAAGTCATAAGTAAAGGAATCGGTGAAATGTTTGACATACGTAGTAATAGATATCCGAATTTCAGGGGCCTCCTTTGACTCAAAGAAATTTCATGGGATGTTTGTTTGATTTTTATGGTTGGAGTCCTTTAAAAATATCCGTCCACTCCAACCTTGTCTGAATTTACTTTAGTTCTCATGTGTTATTATTAACTCTTTCATCCAAATTCCACTAATTAGTTCTTAATCCTACAAGACAAGACGAGATCAAAAACTCTAATCTTGTGGGTTTTTTTTTTATTTTCTGTTCCCACATTCGAAAAATCCCATGAATATTTCAATAGCGGTCGGTTCTCCCTAGCGAACGATTCCTTCGCTAGTGGAGTAACGATCCACCAAACGAAATCGTTCGTTGGAAGAAGTCCCTCAGCGCGACCCCCCCCCCCCCCCCTTGTTGGGTCAAGAAAAGCGTGTTTCCTATGACGCACTGCCAGGTCTTTAAAACATGTATTTCAACCATGTTTTGAATAGCTACACAAACACAAAAATTGCCATGATATATGTAATAAAACTACAAAGATCCAAAAAACATATTATATATTTTTATGAAATAACTAAAAATGTCATGCTCTAAAATAACGAAAAATGGCATGCCTTAACTAATAAAAATACCATTATCCGGCCATGGTTTTGTATGAATTATTGACAAAGGTATATACAATTAATTTATTATGGCAAGAAGAATATGTCGCATTAAACGCAAATAATAATTCGCATGGCACCTATGGCAAAATAATTTTCCATGGTCTAATCAATAAAAATGCCAAGGTCTAAATAATAAATTTCCAAAGTCTAAATAACAAATTGTCATGATCTAAACAATAAAAGTGCCATGCTACGTAGAATACTACTATCATGGTGTAATTGATAAACTTGCCAGTCTTTAAAAAGTAAAAGTGTCGTGCTAACTACAATAAAACTACCATGGTCCAACAAATGAAATTTTCATGATATAAATAAGAGAAGTGTCATGATACCTACAATAAAACTACCATGGATTAATTAACAAAATTGCATGGTCTAAATAATATGTATTACATGCTACCTACAATACAACTACCATGATTTATTGTATAAAATTACCATAGTTTAAATAATGAAATAGCACAAGGAAAAAATAGGAAGTTCTCTAAAATCATGGCACATGTTGAAATTTTGGAATGGGAACAAGGCAAATTTAGGAATATTATTATTCAAAACCGATGGCAATTTTAGTAATTTCACATCGGCGCATGGCTATTTAGGAATATTATTAATCCCCAATGCCTTCCCCTAGGCCAAGTACAGTGAAGTGTCATGTAGTTGATGTGCAAACGACACCACTAGAGGAAGAACAAGATACATATTATCAAAATATTGAATGAATACCAACACTAGTGCAGTGACCTGCTATACAAACGGTTTTTAACCCCTTTCTGTGACGTAGTTTTAAACCGCTGCCTTGCCTATCACTACTAGGACAAACTTTATAGGTAGAACCTTACCAGTAGCACGGGTTAAGGTGCAACGCTACTGCTATATAGAAGTAGTGCGGGGCCTGTACGAGTGCTACAAGTAAGTGTGTAGTAGTAGCGCCCGCTCGCGGTCCCTTGCTGCTGCTAAATGGTCCCCTCCTCACTCACGGGGGCTACCCGTAATAGCAGTGTTGGTCATGAGCCCACGCTACTGCTAAGGCAATTACCAGTAGCGCGGGCTACCACACACGCTGCTACTGTGGCCAGCCCGAGCCCAACTCACCGGCCCCATTTAGTAGCAGTGTGGGCTATAGACCCGCGCTATAGCATGGCCTAGCAACAGCGTTGGTTTCTTCCCCGCGCTACTGTTAATACCACCTTATCTTCTCTGCATGCACGACCTCCCTCTCCCTCTCCACTCTCTCGGTCCTCTCCATCCCCCCCCCCCCCCCGCGCCGCCCCCACATTTCCTTGCTCCACCGCCGCCGCCCGCTGCTGCCATCGCCCACTGATGCCGTCGCCCACGGCTGCCGTCGCCCGTTGCCGCTGTCTCCCCCTGGTATGTCTCCTCTGACCCTTTCCCTCCCTCCCACCTCCCTCCCTCCTACATTGCATAAATTAATGGGTACATAGATAGATAGATAGATGGATAGACAGATGGATGGAACTAGGTTTTTTTAGTAATGCTTGGATAGATAGGTGGATGGATGGATAGATGTTAGGTCTTTTGAATAGAATAGTAAGTGTCTAATAGAGTAGCAAAATCGAAAATGTTCGGTAAATTTAGGTCTTCTAAACCAAATGCCTTTAAGTAAAAATGTAGTAATAGACTATAAAATTGTTTTTTATATTGATGATATAATTTTTAATCGCCGGACTATGTAGGATTTCTCGTGTTGCGTCACCCTCTCCCGCTCGGTCCCGTCCCGCCACCATGAGCACCTTCCATCTCCTTTCTGTTTAGTTTTTGGTTTAGTTTTATTTTAATATATATGTAGATGTATGTATGTTTGTTAGAATGGTTGGTTAGATGGATGGATGCATGGATGCATTATTGGTTGTTGCAGTTTTGTTTCATTATCGATTTTCAAAAAATCCGACAAAATGGATGCATGGATGCATTTTGCAGGGAACACCTCCGAGTGGCCTATGTTTTGCTGGAATGTTGATTAATTTTCATTCCAGCAAATTTTAGGTGCTCGATATGTCCTATTTTAGCAAAGGTCATGCCAGATTTCCCCCCTGAATTTTAGCATGACTTGTGCTAGAATATGTAGGAAATATCAAGTGCCTTTGATTAGCCAGAAAGAGAATTAAACCACATTTTGGGTTGACTTTAAGTATCTTGGGGCTCCATACATGACAGTCAAAGAATCATTGAGGAAGCATGTCCACCATATATGTGAGAAGACACTGGTACTGTAAGGTGTTATACAAACGGTTTTTAACCCCTTTCCGCAATGACATTTGGAACCGTCGCCAAGTAAGTGTGGGCGATAGGGGGGGTCCTTCCCACATGACCCAGAAACCGTCGGGGATGGGCGAGCGGCTACTAACGATCGCCATAGAATAAACATAAGAGAAACCGCCCTAGTCCCACACGTTACATCTCGACGTTACGTTTCTGATCAGAGAGACATCCCAAACGATTACGCCGCTATAGTCGTGTGAAAAAGGTGGACATCAACATTTAATCTGCCGATATGTTTGTGATAGGTACGTTATCGCACATGGTTCAAGAATATAAAATGTGTGCGCGCGGTGCCTCTACTAACGCCAACGTGTCCATTTTCATAACCGTGTGCGATTGGTATTCCTATCACACACGCACACTGGTTTGAAACGTTTGCCGTATTACCATGAGTCGCACACGCATATGAGACGAAACCGTGTGTGCGTCCGTCGGGCATCGCAAACGTTTCACGTCAAAGAACCGTCTGTTCTCTTTTTTCATCGCACACGTTGTTTCTTTTCTAACCATGTGCACATTATTTTATTCGCTCCTGTATATTTTTATTTTTGCCTTTAATTTATTATTCGAATTGGAAATTTTGAAATATGAAACATGCAATTCAAATTTTCAGCACAATGGTTCAACAACGAATCCATAAATAAAATAGTCAGTACAATATGTTCAGTAATTACAGGATTAGACATCAATTAACTATGATGAACCACAATATTTACAGGCGGTAAAGGTGAAGAGACAAGTGTAAATCATTTTGACTACCGATGGTGTTGAAGAAGCGGAATGCCCATAATGTGCCTTCCTGCATGCCATAGGCACGAACAACTTTTGTCCAACCCCTTGTAACGATCTCCCGCCCATCCTTCACCGCCTTCAGGAAGACTTCTAGAGCATTATCATGGTAGCATGAATTATATACTTTAACCTTAGTTGCCTCCACTCCGGTCATGTAGTTTGCAAGGTAATCATCAGTAAATAGCTTCGAAAACCACTGAAAAGAGAAAAATATCAGATACTGAGGTCTAATAGAGTAACTTGTTGTGGGCAGGGGGAAAAGGCAACACATTACTTACCATCATAAAGTTCACTGTTGTCTTGGACAAAGTGTAAATAAAGAGCTTAATTCCCATCACCCGTTTTTTCCGCCTAACAATCTTTCTTAGTTTCCTCACTTGACGCTTGTTCATGAATATTTCATTGCCCCATACGCAAAAGGGATCGAAGCGTGGATCAGTACCGCTCATATATGTACCTACAAGCAACCAGTAAATGCTAGAACCTAAACTGAGATTGCACAAATGATATAATATACAACTACCTACATTCCTAAGTACACGTATTTTTTAGAGATTTCAATATGAACTACATACAGATGTATATAGAATTATAGATGTAGTTTAGATTAGAATCTAGATTCACTCATTTTGCTCCTTATGTAGTCTATATTGGAATCTCTAAAAATACTTATATTTAGGAATAGATGGTGTATAAGACATGTGATGCAGCTAACCTCGACGGCAAACAACAACATCGCCCATTGTAGTCCTGTGTAAGTACATGGAAAGCCAATGTTAACTACAACAGGGTTAACATCCACCAAAAATAGCAAATGGTAATAAAATGGCAGCATCTGTAGTGATATCTTCATTGCGAAAGAGTAGCACGGTAGCAAAGGGACGGATTAAAAAATGGACACAACTGTTAATTGCAACAGGCTTAACAGCATCCTAATTCATGTTTTGTAAGTTTGTAGCCATTCAAATACAGCTGTTTAAAAATGGATACAACTGTTGAAAGAGTCTTAGTTTGAGAGAGATTGAACTCACATGTAGGAAGTTTACATGGGCCAATACGTTGCCCACTCCAACATATGAGAAGTTGGATAGGGTGCTCGCTAGTGTGGAATGGGAACAAAAGTACCCATAGTGTCGGTGCATGCGATGCAGAGGGGGATCTCAGACCACACACCATTACTAGTGGACTCGGGAGACGCAACCCATATTGGGAACAAGAACGCTTTCTCCTTCGAACTAGGTTGGTTCGAGAAACAAAACTTCATGGAGATCATTGCACGAGAATGGGCGAAGCCTGTTAGTGGATGATCAAGTACTGAGAGATGGCAAAACAAAATTAGACATCTGAGACAATTCTTACGGGGTTGGGCCAGAAACGAGAGTGTGATATACAAATAAGAAAAAGAGTGACTCACCTAGTTAATAGATGCTCTGGATTTAAAAGCAGAAGTAAACATTCTTAATGTAGCCGAGCAGAGCTCGAAATCCGAAGTCGAGCAACGCATACGAGCTCTTCTTAGAGAAGAGGAGCTCAAATGGGCATTGCATGCTAAGGTGCTTAAGGTTGTCCAAGGGGATGACAATACACAATTTTTCACATGATTGCGAATGGGAAACATAGGAAGAAGAAAATACTACAGCTTCAACAGGACGAAGGGACAATTGTGGGTCATGAGAATTTGAAAGCATATATCTCTAATCATTATAAACAACTTTTCAAGCCTCCGGAAGCGAGCACGGTGTCCCTTAATGAGTCTGTTATTGGAGATATCCCTCAGCTTCGGTCGGAGGAGAATGATATTCTATCTGCACCGTTTACTGAGAAAGAGGTTCTAGATGCAATTTCACAAATGACCGAATAAAGCACCGGGTCCAGATGGGTTTCCCGCGGAATTCTATAGGAAATGTTGGCATATTATTAAGGATGGTCTTATGCCTATGTTTCAAGATTTCTTTAGCGGGTATTTAGAATTGTTTCATCTTAACTTTGGCATGATTACGTTGTTGCCAAAGAAAGAAGATGCAGTTCGGATTGAGCAGTTCAGGCCAATATGTCTTCTCAACATGAGTTTCAAAATATTCACGATCAGATCGTAGAAGCTTTATTTTCTTGTTACGATGATTCTCCACTTCACTCTGAAATTCTTTGAACTTTTCAAATGTTTCAGACTTGTGTTTCATTAAGTAGATATACCCATATCTGCTCATATCATCTGTGAAGGTTAGAAAATAACGATACCCGCCGCGAGCCTCAACACTCATTGGACCGCATACATCGGTATGTATTATTTCCAATAAGTCAGTAGCTCGCTCCATTGTTCCGGAGAACGGAGTTTTAGTCATCTTGCCCAAGAGGCATGGTTCGCAAGCATCAAATGATTCATAATCAAGTGATTCCAAAAGTCCATCCGCATGGAGTTTCTTCATGCGCTTTACACCAATATGACCTAAACGGCAGTGCCACAAATATGTTGCACTATCATTATCAACTTTGCATCTTTTGGCATCAATATTATGAATATGTGTATCACTACGATCGAGATTCAATAAACCATTTACATTGGGTGTATGACCATAGAAGGTTTTATTCATGTAAACAAAACAACAATTATTCTCTTACTTAAATGAATAACCGTATCGCAATAAACATGATCCAATCATATTCATGCTCAACGCAAACACCAAATAACATTTATTTTAGGTCCAACACTGATCCCGAAGGTAGAGGGAGTGTGCGATGGTGATCTTATCAACCTTGGAATCACTTCCAACACACATCGTCACCTCGACCTTAACTAGTCTCTGTTCATTTTGCAACTCCTGTTTCGAGTTACTAATCTCAGCAACTGAACCGGTATCAAATACCCTGGGGTTACTATGAACACTCGTAAAGTACACATCAATAACATGTATATCAATATACCTTTGTTCACTTTGCCATCCTTCTTATTCGCCAATTATTTGGGGTAGTTCCGCTTCCAGTGACCATTCCCTTTGCAGTAGAAGCACTCAGTTTCAGGCTTAGGTCTAGCTTTGGGATTCTTCACGGGAGTGGCAACTTGCTTGCCATTCTTCTTGAAGTTCCCTTTCTTTCCATTGCCCTTTTACTTGAAACTAATGGTCTTGTTAACCATCAACAATTGATGCTCTTTCTTGATTTCTACTTTCGTCGATTTTGATACATCTCCAACGTATCTATAATTTTTGAATGTTCCATGTTGTTATATTATCATTATTAGATGTTTTACAATCATTTATAGTCATTTTATATCATTTTTTGGTACTAACCTATTGACATAGTGCCAAGTGCCAGTTGTTGTTTTTTGCATGTTTTTTACATCGCAGGAAATCAATATCAAACGGAGTCCAAACACCGCGAAACTTTTTGTTGATTTTTTATGGACCAGAAGACCACCAATGGGCTAGAGCAGCACCTGGGGGGTGCCTCAAGGGGGCACAACCCACCAGGCCGCTCCTGGGCCCCCAGGCGTGCCCAAGTGGGTTGTGCCCACCTCGGTGGCCTCCCGCACCCCCTCTTCGCCCTATTAAATCCCAAATATTCCAAAACCCTTCGGGGTTAACCTAGATCAGAAGTTCCACCACCGCAAGGCTCTTTAGCCACGAGAAACCAATCTAGACCCCGTTCCGGCACCCTGCCGGGGGGGGGGAGATCATCACCGGTGGCCATCTTCATCATCCCGACGGCCACCACGATAAGGAGGGAGTAGTCCACCCTCGGGGCTGAGGGTTTGTGCCAGTAGCTATGTGTTTAATGTCTCTCTCTCTCTCATGTTCTTGAGATGTCACGATCTTGATGTATTGCAGGCTTTGTTAATATAGTCGGAACATATGGTGTTTTCCCCTCTCTATCTTGTTGTGATGAATTGAGTTTTCCCTTTGAGATTTCGTTGTTATCAGATTGAATACTTTTATGGATTTGAGAACACTTGATATATGTCTTGCAATTGAATACTCAAGGTGACAATGGGGTATCGTATTGATTCACTTGATATATGTTTTGGCACTCAACTCGCGGATTCCTGAGGTGACATTGGGGTAATCTATGCATAGGGGTTGATGCACGTTCTTGTCTTTGTTTCCCCGGTAGAAATCTTGGGGCACTCTTTGCAGTTCTTTGTGTTGGATTGAGTATTATGAATATGAATTTGCTTTGGTGTTATTTTATTATGAACTCTAGGATAGATCAAACGGAAAGAATAACTTTGTGTTATTTTAGTAGAACTCTGGAATAGATCGGACGGAAAGAATAGCTTTGAGGTGGTTTCGTACCCTACAAACAATTCCGTCTTATGTTCTCCGCTAGATAGGAAAATTGGAGTGATTCTTCATCGCACTTTGAGGGATGGTTATATGATCCAATTATATTAGCACTGTTGAGAGATTGCACTAGTGAAAGTACGGACCCTAGGACTTGTTTTCAAGCATTGCAATACCGTTTTTGTGCCCGTTTACTATTTTCTACCTTGCTGTTTTTATTTATTCAGATTATAAAAATATATTTCTACCATCCATATTACACTTTTATCACCATCTCTTCGCCGAACTAGTGCACCTATACAATTTGCCGTTGTATTGGGTGTGTTGGGGACACAAGAGATTTCTTGTATTTGGTTGCAGGGTCGTTTGAGAGAGACTATCTTCATCCTATGCCTCCCACAGATTGATAAACCTTAGGTCATCTACTTGAGGAAAATTGCTATTGTCGTACAAAACTCTGCGCTTGGAGGGCCAACACGAGTCTACAAGAGTAAAGATGCGTAGTAGACATCAAGCTCTTTTTTGGCGCCGTTGCCGGGGAGGTGAGTGCTTGAAGGTATATCTTTAGATCTTGCAATCGATTCTTTTAGTTTCCTGTATTATCACTAGTTTGTTTTTATAAAAGAAAACTACATAAAAATGGAATTGAGGTTGCATCATATTATTGATCATATTTATAATATATTTCTTGAAAATGATGGATCGTAAAATTGTGCTCAATTGTTAGAAGAAGAAGTCATTAAAATGTTATGCACAAAATATTTTAATGATGAACATGATTGCAATGTTGTTAGTATGAATTCTTTGAATATCCATGATGCTAATGATATGCAAAGCCATAAGCTTGGGGATGCTATGTTTGATGAAGATGATATTTTTTGTCCCCCAAGATTTGATGTGCAAATTTGTTATAATGATTGCATGCCTCCTATTTATGATGATTATATTGATGAAAGTGGATTTGGAGAGGTCATGACTTTATTTAGTGATGAATCCAGCATTTTGGATGAGGCTTCAATTGACTATGATAACAAAGTTGCTATCCATGATGATTATGGTGATGACATGTATGCTATAAATAATAATGATAACCATGAAACTTGTCATCACAATTTTCATTCTCAATATGATTATGCCAATCAAGTATCACATGACAGTTATTTTGTTGAGTTTGCTCCCACCACTATTGATGAGAATAAATTTGCTTATGTAGGGAGTAACAAAATTTATATGCTTATGTATCATGAAAATAATGCTTTATGTGATGGCTATATTGTTGAATTCATTCATGATGCCACTGAAATTTATTATGAGGGGGGAACATATGCTTGTAGGAATTTCAATAATATCAAGTTTCCTCTCTATGTGTTGAAAATATTGAAGTTATGTTTGTTTTGCCTTCCTATGCTAGTTGATTCTTGCTCCCAAAAGTTATTTTCTCACAAACTCCCTATGCATAGGAAGTGGATTAGTCTTAAATGTGCTTGCCATGTGATTCATGATGCTCTTTTTCATGTTTCAATTCTTATCTTTTATGCGAGCATCATTGAAATCATCATGCCTAGCTAAAAGGCATTAAAGAAAAGCGCTTCTTGGGAGACAACCCAACACTTTTACCTACTTTTTTGTGTGTTCACATGATTATGCTACTGTAGTAATCATGTTTTATTGCTTTTGTTTCAATAAAGTGCCAAGTAAAGCCTTTGGGATAGTGTGGATGATAGTTGACTTGAATCTGTGCAAAAACAGAAACTTTTGCGCTCAGTCCAGGAATTTTTAAAATTCACTGGAATGTGATTTTGATCTGAAGTTTTTACAGGAGATAGATATACAAATTTTCCACATTTAAATAATTTTTCATAATTTTTGGAGTAGTAGAAGTATGGTTGGAGTACAGATTACTACAGACTATTCTGTTTTTGACAGATTATGTTTTCATGCGTAGTTTGCTTGTTTCCTAGTTTCTATGGCTTATATTGCTCAATATAAATTGTGGAAATGATATGCTACAGTAGGAATTGTGTGATAAAAATTATGAATCTTGTCTTTGACAGTACCAAAAGTGAAATGGTTTGCTCTTTATCATACTAATCTATCTCACAAAGTTCCGTTAAGTTTTGTGTGATTGAAGTTTTCAAGTTTTGGGTGAGATGTCGATATGAGGATAATAAGGAGTGACAAGACCCTAAGCTTGGGGATGCCCAAGGCACCCCAAGTTAATATCCAAGGAAGATCCAAGCAACTAATCTTGGGGATGCCCTGGAAGGCATCCCCGATTTCGTCTCCAACATTATCGGTAACCTTACTTGAGGCTATATTTTCATTCGTCACATGATATGTGTTTTGCTTGGTGCGTCATTTTATTTTGTTAGGATTTGCTTGCTTTTAGTTAGAATAATGTTTTGCTTCTTTATTTTCAATGAAAATGTCAAGGATAGCCTTTACCATGCTTATTTTGGAAGTCTACATGTTGCTGTTTCAAAACAGAAAGTTTACCGCTGTTGCAAAATTCCCTAGAAAAGTCAGAATGTGATAAAATGTTGAAACTTTTTGCAAATAAGCTCTGATAAATTTTCTACAGTGTGTCAAATTTTCATAATTTTTGGAGTTAAATAAGTATTGATACTCTTGCATTCTTACAGACTGTACTGATTTGGCAGATTGCTGTTATGTTTGCATTGCTTGCATATGTTTGCTTGTTTAATGATTCTATTTGAGGATAGGAGTATTAAATATGCAGAGGCATTTAGTATGAAATGTTGAATAATAATTTTAGTGATTTGCTACAGTAGATAATGATAAGGTTTTTGCATTGGTTTATACTAACTTATCTCACGAGTTCTTGTTGAGTTTTGTGTGGATGAAGCTTTTGAGATTTAGGAAAACCGTGATATGAGAGGAATTAAGGATGGGCATCCCAAGATAGTATTTCAAGAAGTCTCAAGCATCTAAGCTTGGGGATGCCCCGGTAGGCATCCCACCTTTTTTCTTCAACAATTATCGGTTAGTATCGGTTGAGCCTAAGTTTTTGCTTCTTCACATGAGTTGTGCTATTCTTGGATTGTCATTTTATTTTGTTTTGCTTGCTATTTTAATAAAATACTTAGAACTGAATGTTTTTAAATAAAATAGAGTCCTCAAATAGTTGCCAGAGAGGCTAGGTAAGCGGCACTCACATCCCGCCAATGAAGCTCTTTTCTAAGGAATTGCTCTAGTGCTTCACTTATATCTTTTTTAGCAGAGTGTGCTTTATTATTTTTGAATAAATTCTATCTTGCTTCACTTAAATTAATTTGAGAGGAAGAAATATTATGCTCATGATCTTCACTTATATTTGTTTGAGCTTATCAAAAGCAACACATGAAAATTAGTTCCAAAGTGATAGATATCCAAGAAGGATATAATAAAAACTTTGATGAAGATCTTTAGACAAAGTAAACTTGATTCCTTGTAATAGTTTTGAGATATGATGATGTGATATGTGAGTCATGTTGATGAGTAATTATGCTTTAGTAAGAATATTGGTGTTAAGGTTTGTGATTCCCTATGCAAGCACGAAAGTCAATAGTTATGCAATGAAATTACATCCTAATTGTGGTGCATTATTCGGTGTTAATTATGCTCAATGCTCGCTTATGAGATTATTCGTTTCTTGGTTGGTCGCTTCACAATCTTTTGCTAGCCTTCATCTTGCACTAACTATGATCACTACTTGTGCATCCAAAATCCTTTAAACCAGTTTTGCCACATGAGTCCACTATACCTACCTATATGCGGTATTCTTTTGCTGTTCTAAGCAAATTTGTATGTGCCATCTCTAATTTCAAAATAAATTTCTCTTTTGTGTGCTCGTACCGCTCGCGAGGCGGTGAGGGGTGGCCAATATTTTCCATGCTAGATGTGCTATTCTCACGATGAGTGTTTATTCACTTGTCATTGCACGAGAGTAAGGCAAAGGTATTAGGGATGCCCAGTCCCGAAATGAAAAATGAATTTACTTTATGTTGTCAAATAATAAATTCCTTGGAAAGTGTTGGTATGGAGGGCACACGTGGATACGGTTAGGCATGGAAAGTGAAAGTATGGTGGAAAAAGGAATAAACTTTATTTTCTGTTTGGGAACCGCCTATGATATATCTAGCATGGAAAGTGTTGGGAGCTCTAAGTCATTCTCGTTGGTGGTAAAAGTATGCCTCTCAAAATGTTTTTATCTCTCAATTTTTGCTTTGAGCTCTGGCACCTCTACAAATCCCTACTTCCCTCTGCGAAGGGACTTTCTATTTACTTTATGCAATTTTTATTTTTAATTTGAGTCTCCGTCTTCTCTTATAAAGCATCAACTAGGGGGCACTATGATCGTACTTGAGAATTGGGTGTAGCTAATATGCGAGTGTGTTTCATTAATGGATCAATGATTGAGAATGATGGGCTAGGGATAACTTATTTTAGCGTTGATATTTTGAAAGACATGGTTGCTTGTTGATATGCTTGAGTATTTAAGTTATCATGTCAAAATTAGACTATTGCTTTGAAGCATATAAAATTCCAAATGTCCATGCTACAAAGAAAAGAATATGTGATGAACATGTTAGGCAGCATTCCCCATCAAAAGTTCTGTTTTTCTCATTTACCTACTCGAGGACGAGCAGGAATTAAGCTTGGGGATGCTGATATGTCTCCAGTGTATCTATAACTTTTGATTGTTCCGTGCTGTTATATTATCATTTTTGGATGTTTTACAATCATTTTATATCATTTTTTGGTACTAACCTATTGACATAGTGCCAAGTCCCAGTTGTTGTTTTTTGCATGTTTTTTACATCACACGAAATCGATATCAAACGGAGTCCAAACACCACGAAACTTTTTGTGGATTTTTTATGGACCAGAAGACCACCAATGGGCCAGAGCAGTACCTGGGGGGTGCCCCGGGGGGCACAACCCACCAGGGCGCGCTTGGGCCCCCAGGCGCCCCCAGGTGGGTTGTGCCCACCTCAGTGGCCTCCCGCACCCCCTCTTCGCCCTATAAAATCCCAAATATTCCAAAACCCTTCGGGGTTAACCTAGATCAGAAGTTCCGCCGCTGCAAGGCTCTGTAGCCATGAGAAACCAATCTAGACCCCGTTCCGGCACCCTGCCGGTGGGGGAGATCATCACCGGTGGCCATCTTCATCATCCCGACGGCCACCACGATGAGGCGGGAGTAGTCCACCCTCGGGGCTGAGGGTTTGTACCAATAGCTATGTGTTTAATCTCTCTCTCTCTCTCTCGTGTTCTTCAGATGTTATGATCTTGATGTATCGCAGGCTTTGTTAATATAGTCGGATCATATGGTGTTTTCCCGTCTCTATCTTGTTGTGATGAATTGATTTTTCCCTTTGAGATTTCATTGTTATCGGATTGAATACTTTTATGGATTTGAGAACACTTGATATATGTCTTGCAATTGAATACTCGTGGTGACAATGGGGTATCATATTGATTCACTTGATATATGTTTTGGCACTCAACTCGCGGATTCCTGAGGTGACACTGGGGTAATCTATGCATAGGGGTTGGTGCACGTTCTTATCTTTGTTTCTCCGGTAGAAATCTTGGAGCACTCTTTGAAGTTCTTTGTGTTGGATTGAGTATTATGAATATGAATTTGCTTTGGTGTTATTTTAGTACGAACTCTAGGATAGATCAAACAGAAAGAAAAGCTTTGTGTTATTTTAGTACGAACTCTTGAATAGATCGAACGGAAAGAATAGCTTTGAGGTGGTTTTGTACCCTACAAACAATTCTGTCTTATGTTCTCCGCTAGATAGGAACTTTGGAGTGATTCTTCATCGCACTTTGAGGGATGGTTATATGATCCAATTATATTAGCACTGTTGAGAGATTGCACTAGTGAAACTACGAACCCTAGGCCTTGTTTTCAAGCATTGCGATACCGTTTTTGTGCCTGTTTACTATTTGCTACCTTGCTGTTTTTATTTATTCAGATTATAAAAATATATTTCTACCATCCATATTACACTTTTATCACCATCTCTTCGCCGAACTAGTGCACCTATACAATTTGCCATTGTGTTGGGTATGTTGGGGACACAAGAGATTTCTTGTATTTGGTTGCAGGGTCGTTTGAGAGAGACTATCTTCATCCTACGCCTCCCACTGATTGATAAACCTTAGGTCATCCACTTGAGGGAAAATTGCTACTGTCCTACAAAACTCTGCGCTTGGAGGCCCAACATGTGTCTACAAGAATAAAGTTGCGTAGGAGACATCAGATTTCAGCATCACGAACAGCTCGGGAATCGTTTTCATTATCCCTTGCATATTATAGTTCATCATAAAGTTCCAGTAACTTGGTGATTGTGACTAGAGAACTCTGTCAATCGCTATCTTATCTGGAAGATTAACTCCCACTTGATTCAACTGATTTGTAGTACTCAGACATTCTAAGCACATGCTCACTGGTTGAGCTATTCTCCTCCATCTTGTAGGCAAAGTACTTGTCAGAGATCTCATACCTCTCGACTCGGGCATGAGTCTGAAATACCAATTCCAGCTCTTGGAACATTTCATGAGCTCCATGGCGTTCAAAACGTTTTTGAAGTCTCGGTTCTAAGCCGTAAAGCATGGCGCACTAAACTATCAAGTAGTCATCATATCGAGCTTGTCAAAACGTTTATAACGTCTACATATGCTCCTGCAGGTCTGTCACCTAGTGGTGCATCAAGGACATAATTTTTCTGTGCAGCAATGAGGATAATCCTCAGATCACGGACCCAGTCTTCATCATTGCTACTATCATATTTCAACTTAGTTTTCTCTAGGAACGTATCAAAAAACATAGGGGAGCTGCAACGCGAGCTATTGATCTACAACATAATTTGCAAATACTATCAGGACTAAGTTCATGATAAATTAAAGTTCAATTAATCAAATTACTTAAGAACTCCCACTTAGATAGACATCCCTCGAGTCATCTAAATGATCACATTATCCAAATCAACTAAACCATGTCCGATCATCACGTGAGATGGTGTAGTTTTCAATGGTGAACATCTCTATGTTGATCATATCTACTATATGATTCACGTTCGACCATTCGGTCTCCAGTGTTCCGAGGCTATGTATGTACATGCTAGGCTCGTCAAGTTTAACCAAAGTATTCCGCACGTGCAAAACTGTCTTGCACCCATTGTATGTGAAGTAGAGCTTATCACGCCTGATCATCACGTGGTGTCTCGGCACGATGAACTGTCGCAATGGTGCATACACAGGGAGAACACGTATACCTTGAAATTTTAGTAAGGGATCATCTTATAATGCTACCGCCGTACTAAGCAAAATAAGATGTATAAAAGATAAACATCACATGCAATCACAATATGTGATATGATATGGCCATCGTCATCTTGTGCCTTTGATCTCCATCTCCAAAGCACCGTCATGATCTCCATCGTCACCGGCTTGACACCTCGATCTCCATCGAAGCGTCGTGGTCATGTCGCCAACTATGGCTTCTACAACTATCGCTAACGCATAGTGATAAAGTAAAGCAATTACATGGCGTTTGCATTTCATACAATAAAGCGACAACTATAAGGCTCCTGCCAGTTGCCGATAACTTCTACAAAACATGATCATCTCATACAACAACGTATATCACATCATGTCTTGACCATATCACATCACAACATGCCCTGCAAAAACAAGTTAGACGTCCTCTACTTTGTTGTTGCAAGTTTTACGTGGCTGCTACGGGCTTCTAGTAAGAACCGTTCTTACCTACGCATCAAAACCACAACGGTGTTTCGTCAAGTTTGTTGTTTCGTCAACTATGGGTTCAAGAACTATGTAGACATGACCGAGACACCTCTCCGGTCAATAACCAATAGCGGAACCTAGATGCTCATATTGGCTCCCATATATTCTACGAAGATCTTTATCAGTCGAACCGTTATGACAACATACGTTATTCCCTTTGTCATCGGTATGTTACTTGCCCGGGATTCGATCGTCGGTATCTTCATACCTAGTTCAATCTCGTTACCGGCAAGTCTCTTTACTTGTTCTTTAATGCATCATCCCGCAACTAACTCATTAGTCACATTGCTTGCAAGGCTTCTTATGATGTGCATTACCGAGAGGGCCCAGAGATACCTCTCCGATACTCGGAGTGACAAATACTAATCTCGATCTATGCCAACCCAACAAACACCTTCAGAGATACCTATAGAGCATCTTTATAATCACCTAGTTACGTTGTGACGTTTGATAGCACACAAGGTATTCCTCCGGTATTCGGGAGTTGCATAATTTCATAGTCAAAGGAATATGTGTATGCCATGAAGAAAGCAATAGCAATAAAACTTAACGATCATTATGCTAAGCTAACAGATGGGTCTTTTCCATCACGTCATTCTCCTAATAATGTGATCCCATTCATCAAATGACAACACATGTCTATGGTTAGGAAACTTAACCATCTTTGATTAATGAGCTAGTCTAATAGAGGCTTACTAGGGACACTGTGTTTTGTCTATGTATCCACACATGTATCAAGTTTCTGGTTAATACAATTCTAGCATGAATAATAAACATTTATCATGATATAAGGAAATATAAAATAACAACTTTATTATTGCCTCTAGGGCATATTTCCTTCACAACCGAGCCAGACAGCTTTCATGCCTGGGAGACACATTCTTGAAGGGGTCGTCGTCCTGCATGAAACGCTGCATGAAATTCATTCGAAGAAGCTAGATGGGGTTATCTTCAAAGTGGATTTCGAGAAGGCATATGATAAAGTTAAATGGCCTTTCCTTCAGCAGGCAATGCGCATGAAAGGTTTTAATGAGGCATGGCGGAACCAAGTGGGTTCTCTAGTCCAAAAAGGTAGTGTCCGAATCAAGGTTAACGATGATATTGGTCACTATTTTCAGGCACACAAGGGATTGAGACAAGGGGATTCAATGTCTCCTCTCCTTTTTAATATAGTGGCTGATATGTTGACTATTCTTATAGGCAGGGCCAAGGAAAACGGTCAAGTGGATGGACTTGTCCCTCATCTGGTCGATGGGGGAGTCTCCATTTTACAGTACGCTGACGACACTATCCTTTTCATGGAACATGGCATTGCAAAAGCGCGGAATATGAAACTCATATTATGTCTCTTCGAACATTTGTCTAGATTAAAAATAAACTTTCACAAGAGCGAGTTTTTCTGCTTTGGTAAGGCCAAAGAAGAGCAAGACACATATAGACATTTGTTTGGTTGTGAATTAGGTTCTTTGCCCTTCAGTTATTTGGGCATATCGATTCATCACCGTAAGCTATCTAATAAAGAATGGAAGTGCATAGAAGATCGAATTGAAAAAAAGCTTAGTTGCTGGAAGGGCAAGCTAATGTCGTATGGAGGTCGGCTAGTGCTGATCAACTCAGTACTTACTAGTATGCCGATGTTCCTACTATCTTTCTTTGAGGTACCGAAAGGGGTGCGGAAGAGACTTGATTTCTTTCGATCTCGATTCTTCTGGCAGTCAGATGAGGCCAAGAAGAAATACGGTCTTACACGATAGGATGTTTTATGCCGACCCAAGGACCAGGGGGGTCTTGGTGTTGAAAACCTTGAAATCAAGAATAAATGTCTTATGAGTAAATGGCTCTACAGGTTAGAGACAGAGCCGGAGGGTATATGAGCACAAATACTATGCAACAAGTATCTACAATCGAAAACGCTAGCTCAGGTCACCGCGAGACCAACTGACTCGCCATTCTAGAAGGGACTCGTGCGAACGAAAGATTTGTTCTTTCGTAGGGTCAAATTCTTGGTTGGCAATGGGATGTCAACAAGATTTTGGGAGGATACGTGGTTAGGGGAGACGCCACTAGCCATACAATACCCCACCCTATATAACATTGTGCAACGTAAGGAGATTACGTAGGCACAATATTTCAATCGATTCCCTTGAATGTTCAGTTCAGACGAGCGTTAGTTGGTGAGCGATGGAATGCCTGGATGCACTTGGTACGAAGATTGATAGATGTTCAATTATTCGACCAACCCGATTCGATGCACTAGAAGTTAGCTAGAAATGGGGTGTTTACGGTAAAATCTTTTTACATGGATCTAATTAATTATGGCCCAATCTCGAGATCGTTACATATTTGGAAGGTTAAGGTTCCATTGCGTATTAAAAAATTTATGTGGTTCGTACACAAGCAAGTGATCCTCAGCAAAGATAACTTATTAAAGAGGCGGTGCGTAGTAGTTCACGTTGTTGTTTTTGTGATCATGATGAAACAATACAACACTTGTTCATAGAGTGCCCACTCGCGAAATTGCTTTGGAAAAAGATCCATATAGCCTTTAATATTACTCCTTCAGTTAACATTGAATCGTTATTTGGGACGTGGTTAGTTAGGGTTGATCATATTACTACGGCTCGTATTCGGATTGGAATATGTGCGCTTATATGGGCTATATGGAATTGCAGGAATGATATGATTTTTAACAAACAACATATTTTAACTTTCTTGCAGGTCATTTTCAGAGCTACCGCATGCATGGATCCATACGTGGTCCTTACTCACTCCTACGGACTCCAGGGAGCCATTGGTTACTGGGTGCAACTAGTGGAAGATGGTAGCATGGGCTATATTCAACCAGTTTGGATGGCGGTCGCATAACAGGATAGGAGTCTAGGGAGCTTGTCCTTTACGTTGTCATACCGGTTGTGATATTGAGCATTCACATTTATTTTCCTTTTTGCTCCCAAGCTGTAATACTTTTATGACTTTGTGCTACTTCGAGACTTTTTAATAAGATGACTGCATGCATCGTTCCGATGCAGAGGCGGGGGCAAGCCTCCTTTTCCAAAAAAAATAGAGCTGGCTATACTACAGATCATATTGTACAGGCATCATTTAATTAATTGAACTGTATCTAGGATACATCATCAGATCACGCCATTTACAATAATAGATATTACCAGCAAAGAAATAATAGCAATTGAAAAAAAATACCTTTGGTTATTGGACGCCATGAGACGGGACAACAGCGAGATGGGGGGCGCCATGAGACGGACGATGCCGCCAGATGTGGGTTCTTATCTAATCAAATTCCATCATACAACCAAAACCTAATTAAGAGGAATTTTCTTTAGATAGCCTCACATAGACCATCCAACACGTCCCAATTTTGCGAGAACCAAGCAGATCATCAACAAGCTCTCAAAACATTGCTCATGAGGCTCTAAAGTCTGAATTCGAGTGTGTCTTGTACTGTAATTGTTTAGCTCATAGAGATAGCCCTTGTGGGATCATAGATTCTATGGCTATAGGCAAATGTTGCAGGCTATGCAATTCACGCTATAATTGACTGAAAATTTGGCACCTCTCCCTGTTAAAGAAAAGGTTGCAATCCAGAATAGTGGTACAAAAAAAATAGAAGATTAAAAGAACTAAAAATTACCAAGAAGAAAAAAATAACAAGTGTGAACCAGATCGGTGTTACCTTTGTGACGTATACTCGCATACACCCTTCCAAAAATAATAATCAAAGCAAGCGGCTGCAGATTAAAAAAGGAAGGACATGTGTGCAGTTCGTGTGCTCTTGAAATTTTTTGGTATGAAAGAATGCATTTTATTTCAGCGCAAAAAAAGAGAAGAAAATGATGATAGGTTACAGAAAAACAAGTACATACACAAAATGAAAGGAACACATTTTTCATTTGCAAAAAGCAACCAGGCAACTACGCAATTTAAAGGAACACATTTGGTTTTATTCAAACCTGGATCCAAGAGGGCATCAAATGCATGAATCCAATATTGTGACAGTGCCACGGGGCACAGGCAACATTCCCAGCAACTTGACAGAAGATGTGTTGTCGAACACACCGTATATTGACAGTCATGTACTTGAACCAGTTACAAATTCGTACTAAATGATTCGTCATTTCTTAATAAAAAATATAGACAAATGGCAATCTTAATATGCTCAATAGAAAAGCATTGCCAAACAAAACTCCACTTGTGCGTCTGACAGATTGTGAGACTGCAAGCGGCCAATAGCTTTCCATGTTCCATCCCACCAGAGTCAGATCCCACCAAGTGGTGTTGATTTAGTCTACAGGAGTGTGAAATCTTATTATAACTCGTTGATAAAACATAGACATATTCTGCATCAACTAATGCGAGTACTGTCATACAGAGACAAATAGTAAGTAATATATGAACTCTTGCCAAATGAGGATGCATAAACACAACACTATATTTGTCTTGCAATGCCAAAATTTTCAGTGGTTCCTAGAGTTTAGAAAGCTCAGAAATACTATGCATTCATCCATTCCGAGAGTTTCTATGGAGAAAAAAAGAACAAGCATCTACTTGCAACCTCACATTTGAGCACTTAGATTGAGCACACATGTTCTGAACCAGAAAAACCAAGTACTCAGGTAAGGTCACCACACACCTGGGGATCATGATCTCAGGGAGAAGGCGTTTGACATCAGCCAGCAACCGGGTTCCCTTGTCCGACAGACCATACAACACCATCAGGTAGAGCGAGACGGCGAGAGTGTGCGGGCGGATTTCTTCCGCCTCCCCTTTCCTCTAGCCACCACCTGGCCCTAGAGAAGAGGCCATGAACCAAGGGCGTCTCCCTCTCCGCGGGGCCAAGAAAGCAAGGAAAAGGAGAGGGGCGGCGTGAGGAGGAGCGGAACCCGTCGCCGCCGCCGCTGCCGCCAACGCAGATTTAGCCCGCTACGTCCCGCGCCGCCGCTCGATGGAGGAGAGGGACACCGGCGCCGCCGATGCAAGTCAAGCCCGTTGCGTCCCGCGGTGCCGACGCTGCTGGAGGGATGAGAGCGAGCCCTGCGGCGTCCTGTAGCGGCAGCGAGGAGAGAAGAGGGAGGGGGAGGCAGGTGGAATCGATCCGCTTGCTGCGGGCGGGCGGGGCCGCGGAGCCCTAATAGGATTGGCAGAACATTTCATCTCAGTCGTTGATCTGGTTGGCAGACCATTAACGTGATGTAGACGGCGGATGTGTTTAAGTTAATTTGATCTAAGGGTTCTACTTATCCTGTGCATACTTTGTAGTGTGGGTTTAGAATAAATTAAGTTCGCTCTTTTAATAATAGCATAGATATAGATTCAGAACAAGAAAAACGCGGGGCACACGTTGGCGACTCGAACAGCCGACCTTCTCGTTCCATCTTTTGCTCCTTTTCTTCTTCTTTTATCTTTTCCCTTTCTTCTTTTCACTTTTCACATTTTCCTTTTTCCTTTTACCTCTACCTAGTTCGATGAACTGTTTTAAAATTCGTGAAATTTTTCTTCAAAATTTATGAACTTTTCTTCCAATTATATGAAATATTTTCAAAATTTGGTGAACTTTGCTTAAAATTTGATGAACGTTTTTCAAAGTTGATGAACATTTCATCAAATTCTGTGAACCTTTTTTCAAGTTTGATGGACTTTTTCTACAGTTTGAAGAATTTTTTTTCATTTTGATGAACTCTTTTCAAAATTAATGAACTTTTATCAAACTCGGCAAACCTTTTTTTTCATATTTGATGAACTTTTCTTTTCAAATCATTGAACTTATTTCGAAATTTCATGAACTTTTTCAACTTCATGTTGTCCAGAACATTTTTTTTAATACCTGAACTTGTTTTGATTGTGTGAACTTTTTTCAATAGACGTACTTTTTGTACATGTTTCTGAACTTTTTTTGAAATCTGAGAACATTCAAATGCTGTTCACATTTTTCCAAAAAAAAAATCACGTTTTCCCAAACTGTATTCAAGAAATTCAAAGTTTTAAGCTATAAAGTGAATCGTACAGTTTTTCTTGCAATAAATAGCGCGGCCGCAATTGTTCTTATAAAACTCGCGATAAATTGAATCCTGTGAGCAGCTACATTGCTGGGAATTTTTTGCGCTACAGAATGGAATTCACCTCTGCGTCGCATTCGTGGGCCGGTCAACGAGGGATTGTTGTGAGCTCCAGTCTCCATTTGCGGCCCTTGGTCTTTGTGGCGGGGTGGGCCGGCCGGTTCGGCGGCCAGTTAGCCCAGTTGATCGAGGGGGCCTTTCTTTCCTTTTTCTTTTTATTTTTGTTTTCTCTTTTCCTTTTTACTTATTTTCTGTTATGTTCTTATTACAGTTTTAAATTTATTATAGTTTTATAAATAAGTTATAAAGTAAATTCCTAGATTGGTGCGACAACATAACCCTCTGCCACAAAATGTTTTACCCCAAAATAAAATAGTTTATTATTTTATAAAAAACAAAAGGCTTTTGATTTGTGGTTTTAGCTACTGTTTTAATGAGCTTAGTGCATTTAAGTATTTTATAAAAATAGGCTTTCTCCACCATTATTACCATGATTTATTCGCTACCTTTTGAACATTTTATTTTTATTGTTTGAAAACTTTTATAGTTTGAGTTTAGTTTAAATTTGAATTAAATTGTTTACGCTCGCCAGCTTTTGAAGGGACATACATACCCCCTGCGATGCTGCCTTGACTCCTCTTGGTTTCCCCCGGCTCCTCTCTCTCTTTCTCCGCCGGTACGGTGGCGCCGCCGCTTGGAGTGTCTATATATACTAGTAGTAGGTGTAGGTTTGCCGTTTTAAATTAGTCGTGTTTTGTTTGGCCACTCGAGCTCGCAACGTAAGCAGCTTTTCTTTTTTCGAGGTAGGTAATCAAGGGACGCCTATTTGTTTTACCAGATTTTTGCTAAGCCTAATTAACATTCAGCAGTAGACCCCGACGCTCAAGGCCTTAATCCTCCGCTCTTCCTGGGTGGCCTCGTCATAGATAGATGCAAACCTGTGGAGATTCGTACGCGATCACACTGCTTCGGCATGCATGCATGCATTATTGGAGGCTTCTCATTTCCCATTTGTTGCGTTGTGTGCGTGTATGGTGTTGTTTTCATTAACAGTGTCAAATGGAAGCTGGACGAGCCCCAGTTCAAAAGAAAAGAAAAACATTCAGATGTATTACAGAATGGAGCAACGGATTAACATATTTTGAAAATCCAAGACAATGTATGTAGATAGTGCATAACCGAATGTGTAATGAACTAGAAAATCATCATGTTGTGGGCATAGGCAATTTGTTGCCCCTAAATCACCTGAGGTTCAAATGTCAAAACTGAAAATACTCCCTGATGAAACTGCAAAGGTGAAGATATTCCCCGACAGGATGTGTGGTGCCAGGTTCTCTCTTTCTTCAGCAGAACCGGAAATATTCCCGGACGAAAGTGAGGTGCCAGGAAAATATTCCCGCACGAGTTCTCAAAAGAACTCTTCGCTTTCTTCTTCCTCTGATCAGCTTATGCTAGAGTGAGGTGACAGAGAGGGAGAGGTAGACTCAAGGAAGAGCTAGGGCAAGGTTTTGCCCCAACAGATTTCCTTCCGTGATCCTGCACAGGGTGGTGTAGGCCGACCACAAACTAAAGGGCACTTTCTTGATCCAACTCCTTCAGCTGGTCTTGAGCTGGTCGAAGGCATCAGTCTTGAGATTCTGAAAGACTGCGTTTTGAGGTTCAAACGACTGCATCATTTCATTCATTTGTTTGCCTATTGCGTCAGGTATAGACGTTGATGTGTGGGCACCTTTGCTACTCCGTCAGAGTCTCGCCAGGTTTTTTTCGCCTCATAAGGATGTTTGTCGACATGATAGCGTGCTTTTCAGTGGGTTTTTCCTGGCATTAGTGGAGGCTTTTTTCTAGACATCGCACGAGTGTGTGTATCATGTATTAAATAAGGAGGGAAACGACCCCATCCACAGTATTCTTACAAGATGGTTACATGCAAGAACTCCACATCCACACGGCCCAAAATGCTAACTACGTACTCACTTGTACCCACCTTGCTAGCCCTCCTAGAAAGGTGTCAAAATCACCTTTTAGTAGCCCGCGTGTGGAGGCTTCTGATTTAGCATTTTGTTGCATTTTGTGCGTTTATGATGTTGTTTCCATTAACATCATCAAATGGAACCTGGATGAGCCCTGCGGGAAACGCCGTACCCTAGCTCTGGGCGACGCTTGCATGTTATATAACCAGGGGCGCCACTCCTTGGACAACATACAAGTTGTTGGGATTACAGACTTGGGAAGGAAGGAAGAGATATCTAGTTACAAGAGATAACAGAGAATATAAACTACCTATCTCTATCCCTACCTATAGTCTTCGGTTACAAGGAGTGGAGCCGGCTATCACACGATGCAATATGTGTCGTTTGACACCCTCCCTTAATCACAACTTGGTTAAGTTGAGATTACGCTTGAATTCCTCAAGACTCCTTGTAGGTAATGCCTTGTGAGTCCATCTGCAACCTGATCTCGTGAATGCACAAAACGGATCTCCAATTGCTTATTAGCTACCCTTTCTCGAACAAAGTGGAAGTCTATCTGGTGGAGCGTCTGTCATCTGGACATCCTGCCCAGTTAGATTCAGAAAAAGCACTAACAAGAGTGGAAGAGGATTTGTTGAAGGTAAGACTAAGATTCATAGTATCTTTCACATATCTCACTATGCGTTTTGCAGCAGTCCAATGAATTTTGGTGGGAGCATGAAGAAACTGACATACTTTATTGACAGCAAAATAAATATCAGGCCTTGTTAAAGTTATGTACTGAAGTGCTCCCACTAAACTTCTATATCTGGTACTATCTTCCGCACTCAAGGGTTCTCCCTCAGCAAGTGACAGTTTTTTTGTACTAGATAGTGGTGTTGGTGCATGCTTATATCCTTGCAATCCAACTCTCCTTACCAGATCAGTGACGTACTTTTCCTGAGAGAGATGAAGACTGTCTCCATGTTTTTTAACTTCAACTCCTAGAAAGAAATGTAGTTCTCCCGGATCCTTAAGGGCAAACTCAGCACTCAGCTCCTTTAACAAACCTGTCACAGCTTCATCAGATGAACTTGCGACAATGATATCATCAACGTAAATAAGAACAAATATAGTGGTATTTGACTTATTGTAAATGAACAAGGATGTGTCAAATTTTGAAGGAACGAAAACAAGTGTTTGCAGTTTCTGACTTAGTCGTGAGTACCATGTCCTGGGAGCCTGTTTCAGTCCATATAGAGCTCTATCAAGCTTGTATGGTGTTGTTTCCATTAACAGTATCAAATGGAAGCTGGATGAGCCCCAGTTCGAAAGAAAAGAAAAACCTGTGTCTCTTGTTCAGATGTATTGCAGAATGGAGCAACCGATTAACACATTCTGAAAATCCAAGACAATGGGCCGGTATAGATAGAGCCTAACTGAATGTGTAATGAACTAGAAAATAATAATGTTGTGGGCAGAGGCAATTTGTTCCACCTAAATCACCTCAGGTTCAAATGCCAAAACTGAAAATACTCCCTGATGAAACTGCAAAGGTGAAGATATTCCCTGGCAGGATGTGTGGTGCCAGGTTCTCTCTTCCTTTAGCAGAAACGAAAATATTCCAAGACGGAATGTGAGGTGCCAAGTTTTCCTATTTGGTAACGGGTTCTCAAAAGAGAAAAAAATGTAACAAGAAATTTTCGCACTGGGCTACCACTTCTTTGCATAACCCTCTTGTGTAATTTTAGCGGTACAGTTGTTTTTTCCCCAACCGGACTGGAAATATTCTGTTTATCCAGACCGCGGTGCATCGGTCTTGAGCCGGTCGAAACAATCGGTCTTGAAAATAATAATAAGATTAAGCGCGATTGCCTCTGTGGCTGTGGGGATTATAGATGCCCTGTTTTTTCTCAGCCACCATGTTTTCGCGTGCGAGTATTTCCTAGGAAAAACTGTTTAATTTATGTGGTTTCCTGGTGTTTTCCATTTCTTCTTTTACAACGCACAGGCAACTTACATGATGTTTTTAGGAAAACATGTGAATGCCAGGGTGATAGTTTTTTAGATATATATGAACAACATTTTCTGAAAAAAGGTGCAACAACTTGCACGGATACTTTTCTAGAATATGCGTGCCTAAATTGTTGTTGAATGTAGACAGATTGTTTTCACACATCCTCAAGTTTCCAATCCTTGTTGCATGCAGATAAAATAGGAGAATATGGCATTAAAAAGGAAGCAAGAATCTTTATTATTATGTATCCAAATCAATGGAAAACCATTATACATGAGTAATCTCGACAATAAAAACAGAGAAAGGGAGTCACCGGAACAAGCATGTCGTCATAATACAAAAGACGGTCTGTTAACAAAGAGACAAAAATGAAAGAAACCAAAAAATATGGGATGCAACCGCGACAATTTAATAGTAAATAAATAAAACATCCATAGACACCATAACAGCAGCGACACCGATAGACAAAAGAGCGCGCACTCACACTCACGGGGTCACGGCTTTATCGCTGAGGACTTTGGCACGTTCTAAGTAGGTGGTAGCTTCATTCTTGAGTTTAGTGGCCTGTTCTGGAGAGGCAGTTTTGGCCTCCTTGAGTTTATCGCCAGCCATCTTAACATATTCTCCGGCTCCAGCTTGATACTTGCAAAAGTCAATGCACTTTTGGTTGCACACTTCCATTGCCATTTTTGCCTTGCAGTCCTTGAAACATTTGTCCCAGCAGTCCTCTTGGGCAGTTACTGCTGGTGTTGAGACCGCCACGACCATCACGACGAGGAGGAGAACGGCAACGATTGCATTCCTAGTATTCAGCGCCATTCTTTCTTGAGACTACTTCCACAAGGTACGTATGACGGGTTGAGAAGGAGGTTGTTGATGAGGAGATGATGGTTTCTGGATGGAGTTCTGGCCATTGTCCGGTTAAATAGCATGCTTAGGAGAAAAAAGTGTGGCCGTGAGAGATACATGGACAACCCCACGTTGTAAGTGACATGCATGTCGATCTGGGTGCACGGTGGCCATTCCTCCTTATTTTTACCCAACCACAAATTGGTGCCAAGGGATTAGCTAGAAAGCTTTATTTTCGATGGTTCAAGTAAATGTTATGAGGAAGGCATGCACGGGGTCATTCCTGATAAAATTCTACTGATCTACTTCTGACATGGCCATGCATCATGGAGGACCATCAGTACTTTTCTTTTGAAAATCATCTGAACTAGAAAGGTTGGACGCGCTTTGTTACGTCGTTCGTGTTGTTGGGTTTCTCAACAAATAATCACTCTATTTAAACATATAAGGTATACTGCCTTTTTGAAAAGGCAAACCTTTTCAATTTGATTAAATTTATACAAAAATATGTCAAAAACCATAATATCAAATCAGTATTTTTAGATTCATCACGAAATGAATTTCTATACCTTTTTTGTTTAATATTATGGATGTCGATATTTTTTCTTTGAACTTGGTCAAAGATAAATAATTTTGACTTTCTAAAATACTAATACCCCTTATATTTGAAACTGATGGGATATTTAGTTTGGCCGGTGCGGGAGACGATAGTGTGTTTTATGTTTATTTATTTATAACGCGTTGATTTGGTGGGCCTTTCCTGGTGTGATTATGTGTTATACACTAACCAAGCTATATTTATGTGGGGAAATTTTTGTGTCGATGGCTGCATATATACTATATTAGTGCTACAATATCACATGATGACACTTCTTTTTCCAGGTGGTGGGAAGGTGCACCGGATTATTATGTTGTTATAAGCCGGTTGCTGGTGATTGACTTGAAAAATCATTGGCACAGTTAAAATCGTAAACCAAATACAAAATTGAATACCTGAATGAAAGAGCTTCAAAATCAGGGAACATAGTGAACTAAAAGAATTGAATGGGGTAGCTTGAGAAATTGTTGACCAGGTCAAAACTGGATGACCCAAATCTAAATTGAATACCTCAATTAATTATGGGCCTTCAAAAATTAAGAAGCATAGTGTATAGAATAAAAGAATTGGATGAGAGAGCTTTGAGAAATTGTTGACTCGGTCAAAATTGGATGACGGAACAATGCACTCTAGCAGCTAGTTTTGCTTCCGGGAGCTGTGAAAGACTTAGAGCATCTCTATTAGACCCCGTATAACGCCGACACACAAAACACGTTTACAGTTCGTCGAAAAACGGCTTTGCCGGCCGGGGCGGGCGGGCGCAGAGTCAGACCCCGCAAAACCGAACTGTAAAAAGGAATACTCGCTGATATTCCATTTTACAGTTCCGCTATGCGGTGTCTTACTCTGTGCCCAACCGCGTCGGCCTGCAAAGTCGTTTGCGGTTTTATCTGAATTTGACACATATGCACATATTCAGAATTGCTAATTTGCAATATAAGGAAAAATGTCAATTTGACGATACAACAATTATCCAAATTACAATAATTATTCAAATCACCGAAGCAAACTGAATAATTCAATACAAAACTTGTCCCGAATACAAATCACAAATGAATTAAATGAAAATGAATGGAAAAATGGAATGTGTTACTGGCCAGCCCTTTGCCAATGGTACTCAATGAGATCCTCCTAAAGCTAAAAGTGGGTGTTTGCATGTTCAATCTCCTTGTAGGTCTGAAGAAAAGCTCTAGTGCGGTTAGGGTCTCTAACTGGTTTGACACGGCTACCCACATTGTAGTAGAAGAACTCCAAGTTCATGCCTATCTCATCTTCGATTATCATATTGTGAAGAATAACACAACATGTCATGATGTTTTTCAAGGTTCGCTTGTCCCAAAAATGAGCAGGACCACAAACTATGGCAAAACTAGATTGCAAAACCCTGAATGCTCTTTCAATGTCTTTTCGGGTTGCCTCTTGTACCCTTGTGAATTCACATTATTTACTAGTTTGGGCCTCTCTGATGCTCTTGACAAATGTGCACCAAAGAGGGTATATACCATCTCTAAGATAGTACCCCTTTGTGTATTCATGCCCATGGATAGTGTAGTTGCAAACAGGAGCATCACCACGAGCAAGCCTAGCAAACAAATGAGACCGTTACAACACATTGATATCATTGAGAGTACCCGGCATAACAAAAAAGCAATGCGAAATTCTAAATCCTCGGATGCTACGGCCTCTAGCACAATTGTTGCATCACGAGACTTGTCACAATACATTCCCTGGCATGCCTTTGGGCAATTTTTACATGTCCAATGCATATAATCTATGCTACCTAGCATGCCAGGCCAACCTCTTCTATCATTAGCTGCCATCAATTTTTTTGTGTCTTCCTCGTTGGGTGCCCGAAGATATTCAGGACCAAAGACACGGATGATCACTTTGGCTAACCTACGCACTCACTCAATTGTAGCATCTTCACCAATGCGAAGGTACTCATCGGCATAGTCAGCCGGAATGCCGTATGCAATTACCCGCATAGCTGCCGAGATTTTTGATATGCACTAAATCCCTTCAAGCCCGTAGCTGTTGACACACGAACACGTCACGTGTACCCTCTACGCCGGGGGTGATGCACCACAACTCACGTCGAAGGAGACCCGACCGACAGCGCGATACGCAGGACAGTCGGTGGGCGCTTTTGAAGACCCGAAACGCCACACGCCCGGGAGGGACCCCGTCAGGGAGTGCGGCGGCTATGGGCTGCCCTAGGTCGATTCGCTCGCCCCTAGAGACTCATGGATCGCTGCCCTCCAATGCGAAGAATGAACGAAGAACGAGAAAGAAAGATACAAGGGTAGGCGATAAAGATAGATGAACACAAAAGTGTAATAGATTGATTGGTTCGATTGGTGTTGTTCAATCGACCATCACCCCAACATATATAAGAGGCGGCTGGACTTCCCGTACAAGTAAAGGATTCATCTAGGCTTTCCTTACAAAAAATTACATCAATTCACGCCCTAGAGTCCTAGTTCTATTCCAACTCGGATTCAGTCTGAATCTGGCCCAACTTCTGTCTTCCTCCTTGCGCGGTCCGTCGAGCTTGCATATGATCTCCGATCAAGACGACCCAAATATCAAACTTGTGCGCCTTGACGATACGAACAACTCTCATGTTGATCACTTTTTCAAATAAGGCCATCTTGAATACTTTTCGAGGTCATCTTTACCTTCCAGTCGGACTCGGTCTTGCAGCAGACTGGATTGTCCGAGTCTCGTAGTGAATTTGCAGGCCATATACTATCTCTGATGATGATGACTCCAAAACCAAAGTTTACCGTTTTGACAATATGCACAACTTCCGTATTGAACACTTCTCCATCCGAGGTAATCTTGATAAACTTTCGGGCACATGTTCAGTTTCATTCGGATTCGAGCTCATCCACTCGGATATTGGAGTCATTCACTCGGATCGTCCGACTGGACTTTTTCACTCGGATGTTAGGATCTTTCACTCGGATGGCAAAATTTTCACTCGGAAGACAATCTTTCACTCGGATGACTATATTTTCACTCGGAAGGCAATATCTTACTCAATCGGCAAGCTTTCATCCCAATGGTAATCTTTTCACTCGGATAACAATATTTTCACTCGGATGAAAATAAGTTCACCCAGATGGCAAACTTTCACTCGATCGGTAAGTTTTCACTCGGAATTCCCGACTGAAAACATAGCCTGATCTTGATTTGTCTCTCCAGGTCTCATACGACCTCGAATTGAGACGTATTATATATGAAAATCGATCGTCTCGACGAGACGAAACTTTCCCGTGTTGAAGGTTTTTCGATTCAAGGCCATCTTGAGGGCCTAATTGCTCGCGCGACCCATCAGACAGGGTGTCTGGTACTTCGCGCCATATTTTCGTTTAGGTTCGGTCTGTAGTGTATTGTCTCTAACTTTTGCATATGAATTAGGATTGAGATAATTTATATATCAAAATCGATTGCCTCGACAAGACGAAGACAATTCCTTTAGAGTGCTCCTTCATCCGAGGCCGTCTTGAAAGTGTGATCAGCCGAAAACCACTCAGAACACTGAATCCTGCCACTCGGAGTACAATTTCGGTCCCTAAGATAAGGTCGGATGACGATAACCGAAACATCAAAGTTGTTCCACTCGGCGACGTGAAACTTTTCACGCTGAAAACCCTTTCACTCGAGGTCATCTTATTTGCCTTTTATGTCATGCCAAAATGTGGTGTCAACAGCAGCATTTCTTCTTTGAGTAAAATACCGACAATTGGCCTCGCAAGCTTGCACAATTTTGACAAAGAGGGTGCGGCGGATATGTTGGACTGTCCGTGAAGTAGTCTTGCATCAATATCTCATTTTTGAGATGGCAATTTTGAGGAATGCAAAGACGTCCGAAGGTCGATCATCGCCGCCTCTTTCGGTTCTCATCTTCGTGCTCCTTGACGGCAAGGGCCATCACCAACATCTGCTGGCAGTAGTTGACAAGCAGCGTCTCAACATCCGAGTCGTCTGAATCGGATGAATCGTCTAGTAAAAACTTCTCGCACGGGCTCAATTCCATCTAAATTCACAAACCGCCTGCCGCGTTAATTAACAATGCATACCGATCGGCACTAGCACAAGTACATACACACCGGCTGCTCGGGGCGGTGGCTCTCCGGCAGGGGATGCGGAGGCGGCGGCGACGACTAGGGGTGGCTCGTGGGCGGCGGATCCCGGGTGGCGACGGCGGTTAGGGGCGACTCGGATCGGCGGATCCGGGGAGCCGGGGCAGCGGCTCGGCGGAAGAGGGTAGGGGCGCCCCCGTGGCCCGCTTGCGTCCGCAGGTTTGGCCGGAATCACCGTCGGCGGACGGGCGGAACCAATGGCGAGCGGCGGCGGAAAGGGGTGGGGAAAGAGCGCGGGCTGAAATGTCCCTCCCGCCAACCGCTTTTCTGGGATACGGGGCACCGTAGGGGCGGGGCAGAAACCTGCGTTTCATGGGTTGAGGACGGGATTTTGCCGCGCCCCTCAAAAAACATACGGGTCGAACGTGTTTGCTGGGTCTGGTGGGGCGGGATTTTCCGAGCCGACCCGTATTTTGGCGGTTATTTTATGGGTCGCGGCTTTATACGGGGTCTGCTAAAAATGTTGTTAGGACTTGGCCTTGGCGTCCGCTCTCATCCTCGGACCCCGGCATTTGGCTCCTTGCGCCCAGAATAAGGTCGGTCGTTCCAAAACGGGACAACGTTGTGTGCGAGAAATAGCGACACATTTTTATCCACAAGCAGGGTGAACCCCGGATACACTGCTTGTACGGCAGGAAGAATGAGCCGGTGCACAAGGCCTTCCGCGGGATGAGCCCGAATATAATACACTTGCGCAATCGGAATGAGCCGGTGCACAAGGCTTTTGTGAGTATTACTAGGACATATGCTCGTGCGTTGCACCTGGAGAAACAAATTCTCGCATGTAACCATGTAATATTTGAATGCACTTACATGAGAGGCATGGTACTCCTGGTTGTAACTCCTCAATCATTGAGGAAGCCTGGGCATGTGACCACCTAGACGTCGAACCGAACTGCACCATGTATGCAAGAACCCTCAATTTTCACCATATGAGACTCTTCAATAAACAGTTATACTATTCATATGGTCCATCCCTTGTCCCTCATATTCTCACTCGATTTTGATTTATATTGTTGTTGACTTGTTTCATGGTGGGAGGGCGGGTCCTGCATGTATGTATGCAACTCGAGGCCCAGTGTTCTCGTCCCTCGTACTCCCGCATGCCTCCATAGGGCTAATCTTTTTGTTAGTTATTATATCGGAACACAAAAGCCATAACTTCTTATAGCATGTTAAATATCTTCGCTTAGTAGTAGCTTTGACCAAATCACCATAAGATGTGAGTGCGGATTAGCATTTATTTCAAGTACCATTATGCTGGCCTCTCAAGATATGGTTTATTCGGATTTCAGTTCCCGAATTCAACAAAAAAAAACTATCTTAAATCCCAATGTTATCCCTAAAAAATCCAGTCTTCTGAAAACATATATAAGAAAGGCTATGCATCTAGGAACATGCAAATCCCCTTCTGAATAATCATTAGAGCACTAAAATGTTAGCAGAAAGATATAAGTTTAGCTTAACTGAAAACGGATCACTAAGTAGGTTTATGCTTCCAAGCACAGAGAGAAGGACTTGATCAGCAATGGCAAAAGCCAATATTTACTACATAGTAAGTAACCTTATATAGTTAAACTGTACACTAAGATGTAGAAACTTAACTCTACAGTCTCCGGTGCAGGCTACAAAAAACTTAAAATCCCTATGTTCTCTTGGTGAAGAGGTTCTACTTCGGTTGCAATTTCTTTTCTGAACTCCTGCTCGACTTCAGTAAGTCACAAAAGTTCCGTTTGCGTCCCGCTGCTACACTTACCACAGATCTCTTTACTAATTGACCACTATATCCTTAGCTCAGTCCATTATTGTTTTCTGCTGCTCAATAGATGCCCTTTGTCCATTTGTAACCTTGAATCAAGTTGTGTAGTTCCCTACTTCCACCTTTCTTTGAATTTTCAGCTGTCTGGTATTTGGTCCCTTTCTTCTATAGCTTTTGTTAATCAAGTCAGGAGCAGAACTTAATTATCTCTACTCTCATATGTAACTCTGACTCCAGCTTACCAGTTTAGAAAAAGCAAGTCAGCACAACTCAGTTATATGTACTCTCATATGTAATTGTCAGGAACACTTCGGTTAGAAAAGCAATAAATCTTACATATTTGTTTGGTAATGGAAAAGTCATGTTTTTTTGACTAAAAACTTATAACAAACAAAAGAAAGAAAGTTTTCACAATAGATCTCTAGCTTCGTGGTATTTGTAAACATTCGACAGAGTACCATTGTAGAATTTAGCATTGCTATTCCTTAAAACAGAAAATCTCAACCTTTAGAAATGACAGCCTGCCTTTCCTCCTGTCAGCATCATGTCGATTAATTCACAGTAAAGAAAGTTATGCCCATGTATATCCTGGGAATCTTGTGATGGTGCAACAATTATGTATATATATATTAGGCACATGGTAGATTACTCTTGGTAAGCAATGATGGCAGGCAAAAACTGTACTCTTTAATTTTGAAGCGGAATGTTGCCCATCTGGATCCAGTGAGTGATGCGCCATAGAGAGGGCACTTCTAGTGCTTCAGGAGTAGTTTTTCAGCGTCAGCAGCAATGATTAGGAATATTACCTGCATTGCAGAAGAATTAACAAAGCGAATGCAAGTTCATATATCTAAAAAAAGATCAGTATGTTATGGAGACTCGAAAATAACATTTCTCCATATGTGTGATTTGTTAGAGTACAGTGTTATAATTGTTTCTTAATGAAACACATTCTAGAACTCTGAAAACTTATGTGCCTTCTTTCACAATGAACTGGAAAATAACATTTCTCTACATGTGTTGGTTCGCTTGTCATGATTGTCATCTCATTCAGCTAGCTGACTACTCATTCCTTTCGTAAGAGCAAATTAATTGTACACCCTTTGGTTCAAGTATAAACAAAATAATAGTCTGTTTTTTATTGTTAATACATATGCAAACCCATGGAAACATAACTGAACACATAATAAAAGGGTATAAGGTTGAAAATAACCCATAATTTGATTAATATACAGAGACTGGAAACTGAATTACTCTGAATAACAGAACATCTGCAAGTAAGAACTGAAGATCTCGATCAGTTTCGGGTTCCAAGCACACAGAATTAAATATGTCAGATCTGGTGAAAGGAAACCGACCATCATGAAGAAATGCATCAGGTATATCAGCAGTCCATGAATGTAATGTGTATCAGGTCCTATCTTTTTTTGAAGTGACGCTGGTTCCTAAATGATCTGGACACTGTATCTGAGATATATTAAATTATATATGAGTACAATTTATATGATTGCTAAGCATGTATCAACAGGGCGATGAATAGAGAAAGGGATTTAAGAAACAGAGTTACATGTCTGCTGAATAGTGGGCATTTGACCTACAGGCAAACAACGCAAACATTGAGGAGGTTAACAGGGGCACCACGAGTTGTTCACAGCCTCGCTGATGGAGGCGACTTACTTATTTTCTTCAGATTTATTTCCATCGATACGCCTCCTCAATCATCATGGTACATACATCTATTAGAATAAATTTGAAACAAGATTGTAGCATGATCAAAACTTGGACGCTAAGGAGATGCAAGCATACAGAAAAAAGATCAAGGAGGACTGAATCTCAATCAGAGCATGATCAGAACTTGGACAACCGATTTCTTTGTTTTGAAAGCAAACATATAATGGATGAACTATGAGAACTAAACAGAACTCTTTTGCATCAGATTGTAGTTAAACAAAATAATTATAGATGATTTGCTATTACACCCAACTAATAAAATGAAAAAGGAGGGGTCTACAGGAAAGGGAAATTTAATGTGTCAACAGAAACTCAAACTAAAGGCTGCACGAAAGATGAACCATACCTCTGAAAATTCTTCAACCACACCAGGCAGGAAGCAGCCCACCAAACAATGAAGGCGTTCACCACACCAGCGACAATTATTCATTGGAACACTAAGCGGCTTCCAAGAAGATATATTAAAGTGTCTATCATGTAGCCCAACCAATTGCCTGCAGAGTTTGACTCTATAAGTATCCAAGAACAATATCAATAAATCTCAAGAAATTTTGTCAAGGATATAACCAGGTAGGGTTGTTCTCATAAATAATCCAAACCGGCAAACTATGAGTTGAAGATGCAGATCTCAGTTTCCCTAAATAACCGAGATGGATCTGTAGCGCCAACATCAAAGAAGAGGTACAACTAACCATATAGATTTGAGAATACATTACTTGTCCAGGATAAATGGGAGCTAACTATCTAGTACCAAGCCTGAACCAACGTGACGCTTACCAGGTTTCTTGATCGTCCAATTTAAGGGGGCAAAAAAAGAACAAATTCTACGTGAAAACTCTATTAATGTCTTCAGGTAAATGCTTCTTCGTGTATCATATATGGCAGTTTGATAGAAAAAATAAGAAAACAATAGAGCAAATTAAAATATAATTATGTTTATCAAAAAGTCATAAGATAATCGATCCATATAAATTTAAAACAAGATTGTAGCATGATCAGAACTTGGACGCTAAGGAGATGCAAGCATACAGAAAAAAGATCAAGGAGGACTGAATCTCAATAAGAGCATGATCAGAACTTCGACAGCCGATTTCTTTGTTTTGAAAGCAAACATATAATGGATGAACTATGAGAACTAAACTGAACTCTTTTGCATCAGATTGTAGTTAAACAAAATAATTATAGATGATTTGCTATTACACCCAACTAATAAAACGAAAAAGGAGGGGTCTACAGGAAAGGGAAATTTAATGTGTCAACAGAAACTCAAACTAAAGGCTGCACGAAAGATGAACAATACCTCTGAAAATTCTTCAACCACACCAGGCAGGAAGCAGCCCACCAAACAATGAAGGCGTTCACCACACCAGCGACAATTATTCATTGGAACACTAAGCGGCTTCCAAGAAGATATATTAAAGTGTCTATCATGTAGCCCAACCAATTGCCTGCAGAGTTTGACTCTATAAGTATCCAAGAACAATATCAATAAATCTCAAGAAATTTTGGTCAAGGATATAAACAGGTAGGATTGTTCTCATAAATAATCCAAACTGGCAAACTATGAGTTGAAGATGCAGATTTCAGTTTCCCTAAATGACCGAGATGGATCTGTAGCGCCAACATCAAAGAAGAGGTACAACTAACCATATAGATTTGAGAATACAGTACTTGTCCAGGATAAATGGGAGCTAAATATCTAGCACCAAGCCTGAACCTACGTGACGCTTATCAGGTTTCTTGATCGTCTAATTTAAGGGAGCAAAAAAAGAACAAATTCTACGTGAAAACTCTATTAATGTCTTCAGGTAAATGCTTCTTCGTGTCTCATATATGGCAGTTTGATAGAAAAAATAAGAAAACAATAGAGAAAATTAAAATATAATTATGTTTATCAAAAAGTCATAAGATAATCGATCCATATAAATTTGAAACAAGATTGTAGCATGATCAGAACTTGGACGCTAAGGAGATGCAAGCATACAGAAAAAAGATCAAGGACTGAATCTCAATCAGAGCATGATCAGAACTTGGACAGCCGATTTCATTGTTTTGAAAGCAAACATATAATGGATGAACTATGAGAACTAAACAGAACTCTTTTGCATCAGATTGTAGTTAAACAAAATAATTATAGATGATTTGCTATTACACCCAACTAATAAAATGAAAAAGGAGGGGTCTACAGGAAAGGGAAATTTAATGTGTCAACAGAAACTCAAACTAAAGGCTGCACGAAAGATGAACCATACCTCTGAAAATTCTTCAACCACACCAGGCAGGAAGCAACCCACCAAACAATGAAGGCGTTCACCACACCAGCGACAATTATTCATTGGAACACTAAGCGGCTTCCAAGAAGATATATTAAAGTGTCTATCATGTAGCCCAACCAATTGCCTGCAGAGTTTGACTCTATAAGTATCCAAGAACAATATCAATAAATCTCAAGAAATTTTGTCAAGGATATAACCAGGTAGGATTGTTCTCATAAATAATCCAAACCGGCAAACTATGAGTTGAAGATGCAGATCTCAGTTTCCCTAAATGACCGAGATGGATCTGTAGCGCCAACATCAAAGAAGAGGTACAACTAACCATATAGATTTGAGAATAAAGTACTTGTCCAGGATAAATGGGAGCTAACTATCTAGTACCAAGCCTGAACCAACGTGACGCTTACCAGGTTTCTTGATCGTCCAATTTAAGGGAGCAAAAAAAAGAACAAATTCTACGTGAAAACTCTATTAATGTCTCCAGGTAAATGCTTCTTCGTGTATCATATATGGCAGTTTGATAGAAAAAATAAGAAAACAATAGAGCACATTAAAATATAATTATGTTTATCAAAAAGTCATAAGATAATCGATCCATATAAATTTAAAACAAGATTGTAGCATGATCAGAACTTGGATGCTAAGGAGATGCAAGCATACAGAAAAAAGATCAAGGAGGACTGAATCTCAATAAGAGCATGATCAGAACTTGGACAGCCGATTTCTTTGTTTTGAAAGCAAACATATAATGGATGAACTATGAGAACTAAACAGAACTCTTTTGCATCAGATTGTAGTTAAACAAAATAATTATAGATGATTTGCTATTACACCCAACTAATAAAACGAAAAAGGAGGGGTCTACAGGAAAGGGAAATTTAATGTGTCAACAGAAACTCAAACTAAAGGCTGCACGAAAGATGAACCATACCTCTGAAAATTCTTCAACCACACCAGGCAGGAAGCAGCCCACCAAACAATGAAGGCGTTCACCACACCAGCGACAATTATTCATTGGAACACTAAGCGGCTTCCAAGAAGATATATTAAAGTGTCTATCATGTAGCCCAACCAATTGCCTGCAAAGTTTGACTCTATAAGTATCCAAGAACAATATCAATAAATCTCAAGAAATTTTGTCAAGGATATAACCAGGTAGGATTGTTCTCATAAATAATCCAAATTGGCAAACTATGAGTTGAAGATGCAGATTTCAGTTTCCCTAAATGACCGAGATGGATCTGTAGCGCCAACATCAAAGAAGAGGTACAACTAACCATATAGATTTGAGAATACAGTACTTGTCCAGGATAAATGGGAGCTAACTATCTAGCACCAAGCCTGAACCAATGTGACGCTTATCCGGTTTCTTGATCGTCTAATTTAAGGGAGCAAAAAAAAAGAACAAATTCTACATGAAAACTCTATTAATGTCTTCAGGTAAATGCTTCTTCGTGTATCATATATGGCAGTTTGATAGAAAAAATAAGAAAACAATAGAGCAAATTAAAATATAATTATGTTTATCAAAAAGTCATAAGATAATCGATGAACTATAACTGGTTTAAAGCTCATCACCAATGTGAAGTATTAACAGGCAATAGCAGCCTTATTATATTGGAAAGAAAGGAAAGTGTGAGACCCTGAGTTGTTTTATTTAACTACATAAGAAAAGCTACAGGTAGGCCTGGCATTCTTGTAGGCGCCACTAATTGTGAGGATACATGTGTAGAGTCACACAATTGAAACAATGAAAGAACAGAAAACTGGCCAAAGACACCCTTTCCAGAATGCAACACATGAGGAAAATATTGTCCAGGAAACAAATATGAGCTTCCTCTGATTCAATCCAGTAAAACACCGTCGTTAGTGAGATTAAAAAAGGCATGAGTAGCACAACACACACCTGTTTATTGCGAGTCCATAAGGCAAGCAAGATTTTCTCTTCCTCCTTCTTGTCTCCTTCCTCATCCTCCCTGTCTCCTCCTACTCCTGCTGGCCAAGACAACAAATCCAAGCATCAAAGTTGGAAACTAAAAGGAAAGCAGACAGCAGGGAGATGCCAGCATGAGAACCAAATCGAAAAAGAATATCTCCTCCTCCTGCTAGTCTCCTTCCTCCTCATCCGTGGCCCCTTCCGCTCCTCCTGCTGGACAAAACAACAAACCAAAGCATCGAAGTTAGAAACTGAAAAAAGAGAGACGGTAGGGAACATACCACCAAAAGAACCAAATCAAACCACCGTACTATACCATTGTGGGAGAGATTGTAGGAGGAGGAGCAACGAGGGAGACCTTGCCGGGGACGGATTCCTGGCGACAACGGTGGAGTTGACTCGCGGCGGCGATGGAGGAGCAAATCCAGTCGGCGACGGCGGCGTGGCACCCTCGATCAAATCCGCGAGCGACGCATCCTCACCTCCGCCCTGCAGCTCCCATGACGGCACCGTCGGGCTGGGAAGCCTTCCTGACCATCCCTGCCGTCGGGCGACCTGCGCGTGAGCGATGGGAAGGCGAGGAGGAGGAAGAGGCGAGGCGGTGGAGGAGTAGCAGTCGGCGGCGGGGCCGCCAGCATCGACGCCAGCAGCAGCGCCAGCACCGGCGGCCATCTCTCTGTCTTTGTCTTCTCCTCTCCTCTAGAGCTGCAGCTGGAGGTGAGAGCCGAGGCGGGGGGAGAGAGCCGAGGCGGCAGGAGGGGTGGTGCGACGCACGGGAGGCCAACTGCGAGGGACCGGCGACGAGTGCCTCCATGGCTCGAGGACCCGACCTCGCCGGATCCCAGGGTGGACGAGATGCGGGAGGGGAGGAGGGGGTGCGACTGACGCGGGAGGATGGAGGAGGAAGCGAGCGTGGAGGCGGCAGAAAGAGGAGAGTGGCGGGCGGCTAGGTCTTCTCCACAGGCAGCTGGCTTTTATACATCTGTACGTGAAATTACCAAGATGCCCTCGGCGGGGGAAAATTACTAAGATGCCCTCGGCGGGGAATGAAAATTACAGGCGGTGGCAGCAGCGATTTAAAGGCGACGTGGCTAGCTTCGTTGTGACTACCACTTCTTCAGGGTTTATATGTTCAATTGGCTGTAGTTGTGGTTTCAGAAGTAGTAGCATGCTAGCAGTCATCATATATTGCCTAAGTTGCACTTGTGTTGGGTACATCAAGATGAAGATCAAGAGAAAAGCATGATGCATGCTAATTCTGATGTGGAAATGGATGATGCCAAGCCTCTGAAGGACTTGGTTTTTTATTTGGTTCCTTAGTCGGGGCCTCATGAGGTCCCTTTTCTTGAGTCAAACTGAAGCACTCATGTTAGCATGTCTTTGCTTTTGGATTAATAACTGCAATGCATCATCTCACCTGTTTATGCTCCCTTCTATGGGTGAGTCGTACATATTCTCATTAGATGTACCACTGCCTATGATAGTTGTAAACTCAAATAGTAGAGTATATGTATGCATGTTTGGTCAATGTGCTAGTAATAATAGATTTTAATGTTACAACATGTAACCAGCCATATTTACATGATGAGGCCTCATTCGGTTTGGAGGATTTTTATAGAAAAAACATAGGAATAAGGATTTCAGAGAAGAAAAAAGATCCTATAGATGCATTTAGATGCGTACAAGAAATTCATAGGAACACTACTCGTTTTCTGTGTTTTTGGAGAAAACTACACATCCACTTAAAGCTCATTTTACGCGTAGGAACGAACGAGACAAGTCAATTCCTTAGGATGGCAAGTGCCACCCTATCACATTCCTATACTAATCGTAATTCCTACGTTTTAGTTTCCTCGAAATCGAATGAGCCCTGAGTGAGACTGGGGATCAAACATGACAGCCGATTACGCCCAAGTAAGATAAGTCCCTGGTGGACTAGATTAGGATCCACCATCCAGCTTGGCCGAACAAAAGTTACTGTCAAAGCATCCAACTTCGCTTCATTACTGTACCTTAAGGAAGGAAAAAAAGAAAAGAAATACTTTAGACCAATGAGAGGAGAGCACACGGATCGTGTGCTTGTTGCACTGGGCTGTGCGCCGTTGGATCATGTTGGGTCTCCGGAGTGAACGATTCAGCTTAGCTGCCGGCCGGACACAGTAGCCAGCTAGCTAGGTACTAGTACTAGTAGTGCAATCCTAAGCCAAGCCTAACGCCATCCTCCCCCCCCTCTCTCTCTCTCTCTCTCTCTCTCAGTTTTGTACCCAAGCCGTGACCACTGCACTTGCAAATCTCTCTCTCTCTCTCGGCCCTCCCCTTGTGTCATACGGCCGGCGCATCCTAGCTTAGGTCTCCCTCCTCTCGCAACAACAAGACGAGATCAAAGCTCCTCTTCCCCCAAAAAAGTAAGTAAGATAGTGATCCTTCCTAGCGGGCGGGCGGGCGGGCGGGCATGTCATGTGCCTGGCCTGCTTCCAACTTCAAAGAGCTCTCTCTTTAGACCAGGTAAGGTTGGTTCATGGCCTTGTGGTTTGATCGTGGCAACTTGCATGCATGGTAACTTGGTTTGTTCGTCCGTCCGTCCGCGAGACCGTGCCTTTTAGATTATTATTCAGCTTGATGATTTTTTAGATGGACGAGATGACTTTTTAATATTCATGATTTTTTTTTATGTTGCCCAACTTTTTAGATTCTTCTTCTTAATATTCATGTAATCACGCCGAAACTACTACTCTATAATTGAGGGGGTTACCTTTGATTTCATGCAACGCACTGAATTACCTTTGATCGATCAATTTAGAGATTTGTTCATCAGGCCTGCCTAGGTAGCTAATGAAAATATGTATGTTTGCACTGGCTAGGCTGGGCTGTGTGGACACTAACTGGTATCCATTTTTAAATCGTAGCAAGTAATTAAAACTCATTCAAGGTTGGTCACTGCACACACACAGTCAAAGAAGAAAGTAAGAATGAAGAAGAAGAGCACATATATGTGCATCGTGGAGCCTCAGATTCTGTCTATAAATAGCACGCCCACGCCCGCCCAAACACACAGCTAGCAGAACACACAAGTAAACACCCACTCAGCCAGGCCACACAAACTCGCGCTCTAGCTGTAAGAAGATGGCTGACCGGAAGGTGGTGGTGATGCTCCTCCTGGCTCTTCTGCTCACCAGCCAGCTGGTGATGCTAGCCGAGGCCGGCAATGACGACGTCCTACCATCCGACGAGCTGAGCCTTGAGGTTCTCGCACTGATGGAGGACATCATCCACTCCAAGCTGTGCCCTGCAGCATGCATCGCTTGCCTGGTGCAGATCGGGAAGGCCTGCCCTCTCAACACGATGATGTTTGCTCCCTGCGTCCTCGGGCAGGTCATGGCGAACGGGTGCTTCAGCAAGGAGTGAAGCCATGAGTGCGGTGCGGGTGTGTATGATCTGATGCATGTCTTGTCCATTTCCTTCCTTGTATGTGGTCCGATCCGGTCCAGGCTGCTCTTTTCTCTTGTGTGTGCTGTGCTTTCGAGGACAAGACAGGACCCGATCCTCCTGATTGTTGTGTGTTTTAGTTGCCACTTTCTTGTCTCCACTTAATTAATACCATCCATGATTGTGCCATTTTCTTCTAGTAACCGTGTATGAGATTCATTCTCGTCGGCATGTATGGAGCAATAGACTCTGATTGTCTTGTTGTTATTACTGATGGCTATTTTCAGTTTGGTGATCTTGCCCGTGCCCATCTCGGTCATGGAGTGAAATACTAGAACATTAAACCCCCAACGCAGCTCTAAAATTGTTGATGTTTACATCATGTAAACAACCATCAGAAACAAACAAACAAACACTCGCTTGCATAAATTTATTAGGTAATTAAATACCAAAACATCATAATTAGGTCAGCCTACTCGTGGTTTTCTGTAAAAGTTGACATGAGTCATGACACAATCTTTAAATTTACAGCAAGTCATTCGTGATGTAGTATATATATGTCTCATCAAAAGCCAGAATGTTCAGTGACCTCCACAAATCACGGTGCAGACACCTGCCAAATTTACATCAGTCCAATAATTAATAGTATCACTTTGACCAACAGGTTCACCATTTCACTTTCATCCAGGTCATGCAATGCTAGATCATAAGATGACAGGCGCTTTCAAGTTTCAAATTACCAAGTTTTCTGAGAATGTCGTGCTTTATTTTATTCTATCTATTTTTTCACTTCGACTAACAGGTAACACTGCTACAAAAAGTAACAACTAAGAAGTTTGACATTTCCCCGAGGAACACATACCAACAAAAATAAATTTTGAAATCAATTAGCTGCTAGCTCAGAAGGCTTCAAGGATCTTACATACCACTGACTTGATGGAGATAATCCCATGTTATCCCAAGAATATCGTCCAGGCTCTGAACCACCACTACTGGGTGGCTCAAGAAAGAAACGAAATGAAGAGCATACCATGCTTGGCCCTGACTACAGAAAGCATCCAGCTTCATGAAAATCCAAAATCAGGGCGCCAAGCTATATGGAATATCTTGTTTTAAATAGATGTAAGGTGGCAAAATTATATATGGTTTCAAAATTATATTATGGTTCGTGTTACCTCTACTCCCAAATTAATCACAAGTGCAGTGACATATGTCTGAAAAAATGCAACTCGGGTAGACATACCTGATCCAAAGTGAGATCAACAGTACGTTCAATGTCTGCCCCAGTCAATAAGACTTTGCTTGTGTAGACCTAAATTTATTTTTTACCACTTCTAAAACTGAGAGAACTTAGTCGAACGCAACAAAGTTTATACTTTCCAGCGAAATAGAAACTTTAACCTTTACTGTATCAAAGGGCACACCCGAAAAAGTACTGCGATCACCTGCATGTTAGGGGAAAGCCGCGGTGGTTCCTGGCTATGGAGCACCCATCATTATTAACAGGACAGATATGCTGGAGGGAAAGGACAGCTAATAAGAGAAGTTGTACAAACTAAAATTGATGCAAACAGTTGAATTTGACTAGATGCTCACTTCAAACTTAACACTGGTTCCAGAAGTCCAGTTTGATGTTGTCGTTTCATTAATCTCCACACCAAGCAACAACCGGCTTAGATTTACCGCTCTGCTCCCTGACCGTGTGAAGTTGTCAGCCATAACCATGCATCATAAATTTTTCTGGTGTCATCGAGTGCTGATTGCTCAAATCAGCAGAAAAAAAAGAAAAGGCTTGCTCATGCAGACCTAAATATAAATTTTACCACCTCCAAAATTGAGAGAGGTATAGTATCTCTATTAACAAGTTCTTCCGTAGCGGCTCCTGACCCCCGCGTCGCCCTCCTCTGGCGACACGGGGGGAACGTATCCGCCGCCGCCAGGAACCCCCCCCCCCCCCCCCCCCCCCCGCGCGGCCGCCACCACTGCATCGCCACCGGAGGGCCGGCCGGCGAAGCCGTGCCGCGCCCCGGGATGGTGGCGGCGGCGCGGATCCGTCCCCATGCGCTTCCCCCTCCCCGCCCCGCGGATCCACCAGCCGCCGCCGGGACGCGCCACTCCCCGCCCGCTTCCGCCGCGCTGCCGCCGGTGGGCTGACCGGCGAGGCCGCGCCATGCCCCAGGATGCTGCCGCCGGCCGGATCCGTCCCCCACGCGTCCCCCCACCCCCGGCCCCACCCTGGCTCTGGCGCGGGCGCTGCTGCACGTCCCTGCCTTACGCCCTCCCCAGTAGCCCTTCCCTCCACCCTCCGTGGCGAGGCCATGCCCTGCTGGTGCGACTGGTCGTGGGTTGGGTGCGGGATCTGCGGCCGGTCGCGGGGGTGTTCATAGTCTGCCTTCCTGCAGGCGGCCCCCTTGTATCCGACAACCTCTCCCTCCCGAGCCATGGTGATGGCTCATGCGCGGAGGCGACGAAGCTACATTGCTAGAAGCAGTCATGAAGTCCCTCAAGACGGGTACTTGCTGGCGCTGCTCCGGCCCCGGCGAACTTGGACCCGCGTCTCTCCGGTGTCCATGGCTGCCGGTGTGCTTTGCCGGGCGGCTCCGGCCTCGAGAACCAAACAGCTACGTCCCTTCCAGCTCGCCTGGCTCCTCGACATCTCGACGGCTATGGCCACGGCAGCTCGGATCTGCGTACCTCCAATCCTAGCTTGCCGGCGTTGCTGTTCGCCGTCGCCCCACCCCCTCGTGGTTTAATTCACAGTCTACCCTACCTTGTACACTTCAAAGCCTTCCCTTTTTGCCATATCCAATGCTCGTGGATCTGGAGGAGGTGCCACCCTCCGACGGCAGGTGCAGCCCGCCAACCCCCCTTTCGACATGGTGGCTCCGATCAGAGTTGGCTTCCTCATCCTCGTTTCCAGATTCGGCGACTATGGGATTGCTCAGCCTCGGGCCAGGGAGAAATCCCTGCTCGGTTTGCCGATGCTGGCAACGGCGGCGTATGCGGATGTCGTTTCCTCCTTGGAGGCGTTGTCAAGGCCCTCGGCTACGCCCCTCTTCAACCTGAGGGGAAACCCTAGGTCCGGTTCCTCCGGACTGGATGGCGACGGTGTCTCGGCATCGTATTCCTTCTTGAAGGCGCCATCTTGCTTGCTCGCGGTGTTCCCGGTCTTGGCTCCGGCGATGTTGGTGACCTTGTTAGTTCGAGTTTGCCGCTCTTTGTTTGGGTTTGGTAGGTTTAGCTGTGTTGTATCTTCTCCTCGGGCTGAGCATCCCTTGTCTTTCTGCTCCGGACACCATGTTCACGCCTGTCTGCGTTCGTGTCATGTGCCTTATCAGTACTTATTCTGCTCTTTCTATCAATGCAATGATACGCAAGCTTTGCGTATTCGCGAAAAAAATTAAAAATTGAGAGGTCGGGCTAGGTCAACCACAAGCAAAAAGGACTTGGTATGCATCAGGCTAGATATCTGAACACTATACATATAGCCATAATGGACTGGTATAACATAGACCAAGCAGAAAACACAAGTGCATCCGTTGGTTTATAACTTCCAAGATAAGCTTCTCCAAAAAAATCTATCAATCTCGTAAGAGGTGCCACAGATAAAAGATCATGATATTCACAACAGTTATTAATAACTATTTTCACCCTAAGGCATCAGTACAAGCTTGAGTTGAGGGATAAATAAATAAGAATACAAATGAAGTGACTACTGAATTATGGAGCGAGCATAGAAGATCCTTGCAGCTACATAGACGATAAATAAGAGTACAAGATTTTAGTGATGATTTAAATGGACTCTAGATTAATGAGGACCTAAAGTGAATCATAGCAGGCGAAGCCATCTGCAACTCCTTAGTAATCTCCTCCCTCAACATATCCTTCTCCTCGCTGGTCCGCGGATACCGAGAAGGACAAACCTTGATATTGGGATCCAAGTACCCGCAGTCCTCGCACACCTGCCAGTCATGCAGATATATCTCCTTCATGCTCACCGCAATTTCCATGACGCGCCTATCGTATCGCACAAAGTTCTCCTCAGGTTGAAAGTCGAAGATGGTGAGCTTAACCAGACTCTTGTGCTTAAAACGAATAGCGGATGGTCGCCACTCCACGTTTGCTTTCTGACAGTATCACTGTTTCCTTCGAACATCCTTCAAGGCACAATGCTAAGATGTTTTGGTTTTCGAGCCTTTTTGCATTTCTCGGTCAAAAAAGACCGACAAACGGCCGAACGTGTCGCAACTTGCATATGGTGTCAAAAATCATTCAAATCTGACACGAATGCCTACCATGGGCATGCCCACCTATTTTACAAAATTTGGTGTCTTTTGAAGATGTCCAAAATTAGATCATGTTCAACGAATGGTGTTCAGGTATTCGTTGAGGGCACATTTTTTTGCATTTTTCTGGAGTTTTCTGGATCAAAAGAGACCGATAAATGGCCGAACATGTCACAACTTGCATACGATGTCGGAAATCATTTAAACTTGACATGGATGCCTACTATGGGCATGCCCACATGCTTGCAAAAGTTGGGGTGATTTGAAGGGTGTCCAAACATAGACCATGATCAATGGAGGGTGTTCAGGTGAGAGTACGTTGTTTCCCGATATCTTTGAAATGACCCCAATTTTTTCATGACCTTGTATGACCAATTCAGGGCAACATGACAGGTTGTTTTGGTTTTTTGACAAATTTTGCATTTTTTAGCGTTTTCTCGGTCAAAAAAGGCTGACAAGGGCAGACGTGTCGCAACTTTCATACGGTGTCAAAAATCGTTCAAACCTTGTATGGATGTGGCACCCAAGTTTTTATTTGGATTTTTCAAAAAAAAAAATTTTCAAGAGAACTCTCACTCTCAAATATCTTTCTTTATGGCAAAATTTTTATTTGGATTCACCCAAGATCTGCCTTTGACCTTGGAGGTTCTTGCTTTCTTTAGGACTCAAGACAAAATGGTTTTCATTTGGGAAAATAACTTTTGAAAACCTTTTCTTGAATTTGCACTATGGCTTTTGGAAAGCCTTTTGCCACTTCCAACAATTCCTTTTTGCCATGGCCCAAGTGCAAATGATCTCTCCTAACTCCTCCCTCACCTCTGGATCATGATTTACATCAAATCAAGCAAGTTGGACCTCCCCATGTATTTATTTTCCATTCAAATTCTATTCAAATATTTTCTGCCTTCTATTCTACCACTTGGAGATTTACAAAGGAACTCCTCTTTCTGTTTTGATTTTTGGCCCCAAACTTCTTTCCCCTCCTAGTCCTTTGAACCCTCAACCTGGAACCATGAAGATCCACTGGTCTCCAGTTCAAAATTTTCAAACTACATCAGCTGCAAGTTTGGACCAGATTTGCCAAATTTGGTGAAATTCATTCAAAACTTTCTCCAAAAATTCCAAGTAAATTCATGCAGCCCCTGGGTGCTTTGAGTGATCATCTCACCAAGTTACAGCCCCAGCAAAATTCATCTTTTTACCAAAACCTACTGTCGAACACCTGCAATGCATAGTCACTGTCAAGTTTCAGAGATTCAGAGTTTCAGTTCAGTGGCTACTGTCGTTTTCTTCAGAGCATGACATCGATCTCGCCAGTACCCTCGCGTCGCCTTGCTCCTCGTCCTCGCCCTCCCGTTCCTGCACCGCACGAGTGCCTGGCATCTTGCGGGCGTCGGCGACGAGCAGCAGAAGGTGCGCCGCCCCGTGACCGACGCCGGCGGCGGCTTTGCGGACGCCAGCGGGAGACACGGCGCCGCCGACTCCACCCAACACCGCCCAAACCACCGGAGCCCGCCGCGTGGCCGTCCACTCCCCCGAATGCGCTGCCGCTCTCGTCGTGAACCCCAGGGCGCGGAGCGCGCTCTCTGCCGCCGTTGAGCTCGTGCGGTCACCTCACCGTGGACAGACGCCGTTACGCCAAGACTAACCACGTTCAGCTGCAAATCAAGTCCAGCAACATCCACTGATGCTTCTCGACCGCTCAAACCTCCTGCCAACCCACTGCTCCGCCGTAATCGCTCGCCGGAGGTTCTCCGTTCACGGCCACCCCGTCGAGCTGCCTATAAATAGCGGCCCCGAGCTTCAACTCGAGCACCCACCAGCCCTACACTTCCCCTAGAGCACGCCCAGCCACTGGAAGAGCCGCGAGAGGGTCTCCTTCCTCGACTCCGGCCACCGTGATCCCCCACGGGATCCAGCCCGATTCGCCCCCGTGTGTGCTCCGCAACCCCCATTCTCTTGCCAGTAGCTTCTCCTTGCATCACCCGTTCTGACCCGCGCCTCAATTCGTACTTTGCAGCCCTCCACCGGAGTTCCCCAACCTCACCCGAACCGCCGTCCGCCGGAGATAGTGTCGCCGTCGACGTGGTGCTCCCCGTTGGACGAGTCCACCACCCACCGACGCGGAAGAAGACACTGAAGCTCTTGGTACCCTCCGTTTCTCCTAACTCGTCGTGGTTCGACGCCGGCGTCCACCGCCGTCTTCGGGCGCCGGCGAGTTTTCAAACCTGACATGCGGGCCCCGCGTGTCAGCCTCTGTTTTATTTCCCCGAATCGTTTTCTGTTGGCGCCTTCGGGCAAATTACGTCTTCTCTCTTGCGCTTGCGCATTTCCAAACGAACCGTTTTCTGTTTTCTCAGTTAAAACCCTGGAACTTTTCTGTTTCATTACAGAAAGGTCCCTGGACAGAAACCTTTATAACTTTTTAATGAAAAGGTATTTTTGAGTGATTCTTTTTCTGTCCATCTCCAAATTTTGTCTAGTTTTTTATGGGATTTATTTGAAAAATATTTGGCAAAGTTTCTGTGCATGTGTTGGTTTTCACGTTAGTACCCCGTTTCGTGATTGCCGTAGGTTCCGGGAGAGGGGACGGAGCCGCGAACTTCGCCGAGCTAGACTCCGACTTCTCCGAACCAGGCAAGCATGTTTGAACATTTGATATGGCAGATGTTTTGCATGTTCATGTGAAAGTTTGTGCGTGGCATGTGAGTGTCGATAAGTGCCTCGTTGCTTGTAAGGCAACGACCCGGTTGTTCCGAAGTTGCGATGACCTCTGATGAGAGGTGGCCTAATCATGTGGTGACATGAAGGGCAGCAAGGTGGTACTGTTGTAGCATGCCAGCCTTGCGTCATCCGACTTTCTTCGACGTTAACGTGGTTGGAGCCACGTTATCGATCTTTTCCCGTATGTTCCAAAGTTGCGATGACCTCTGATGAGAGGTGGCCTAATCATGTGGTGACATGAAGGGCAGCAAGGTGGTACTGTTGTAGCATGCCAGCCTTGTGTCATCCGACCTTTCCGACGTCAACATGGTTGGAGCCGTGTTATCGTCCCTTCCCCTTTCCGTGCTACCACATGTCTCGTTGCCAGGATACGGTTTAGTAAGTTGGTAACCTCTTTCCGTGTACACACCAAACAGAGAGGCCGGGATGATGGTACCTTGGCCCAGGATTAAAGCCAGTCATTCGGTCAGGGGGCATGGGTGTTTCCGGTTGGGACCGAGAGGGGGGGCACCCCCTTATAGCGCGCGTATAAAAATTTGATCCCATGCTACGCGAGGTTGTAGCCTCCCCGACTCAGGGTTTTTCCTGAATGTTGCCGAGGGTGATCCCTGGCTTCGGATGGTTAAATTGGGTGTGTACTGGTTAGACGTGTTCCTCCCAGAACACCGTAGACGGAACTAGTCCCCGTGACTACTGAAATCCGTTGGCTGTGGTTAAGTACAAACTCTGCAGAGTCAATTCTTTCCAAATCATCGTATCCATAGTCAGAAATGTAGATTTTTATCCAAATCTATCCGTGTGAAAAACTTGCCCCGGTGAACAAGCTCAAGTGGTAAAGTCTCAGATTTATTGTTATTCCTGTGGATGGACCAACATTATATTTGTCTCGTGCTTGTGATAAGTTATATTCCTGAATTATTGTATTGTTGTGTTACAATATAAGCCCTTTATGCGATGTCGCTCAGACGTCCGACTGCGGCATGTACTGTCTTTATTTTCTGTTATAAGCCCTTTATGTGGTGTCGCCCCGACGCCCGACTGCGGCATTATTATTCCGCATTTTCCTCTCGAGGAGTCTTTCAGACACTCGTTTGGCACCTGTATTATTATTCCGCATTTTCCTCTCGAGGAGTCCTTCAGACACTCGTTTGGCACCTGTATTATTATTCCGCATTTTTCCTCTCGAGGCGTCTTTCAGACACTCGTTTGGCACCAGTATTACTATTCCGCAGTTTCCGCTCGAGGCGTCATTCAGACCCTCGCTTGGCACCCAGTATTTATTATCTCTATGCCTGATCGCACTGGTTAACTTATTCATGTGCTTCATGGTTGCATTTGTTATACCTTATGCCCGAACTGTCTTGCGAGTACTTTCATAGTACTCACCTGGCTTGTTGATTTGGCCAGATGTTGACGAAGGCGATCTCTTGGATGAAGAGTTTGATAGCGCGTCCGACGCCTAGAGGAGTCCCAGTCAGTCCTGCGCGATCCCGGATATTGGTCACTTGTATCGTTTGCGCTTCCGCCACCCGCAATAAGTCTTCTCGAGCCTCACTCCGACGCTCGAAGAGCTGTAGTCTTCTGGAGTCATATCACTCGCCCCGCGGTGATATCTCCACCATCGTTATTATCGTGAGTTAGTAGTTTGCCACCCTATCCGCCGTATTGTTTTATCGGCGTGCATGTAATAAATTGTTGGGCAATCTCTGCTCAACTTTGTATTATATTTAGTACTCCTGGTATTTTTCTTCTGTGACCAATGTATTGTCTATCAGTGAGAAGGAATTCTTCCTCGCTGGTCCGTAACAGGGATCGGTTTCTCAATAATTATTTTATTGAAAAACCGGTCGTGACAAGCTTGGTATCAGAGCCAGGCTGACTGTAGGAAGCCACTAGGTGCGATCGCTAATCGGTTATTAGCGTCTTTAGTGCTTCTTCAGCATTTTGCAATTGTAGCTATTTTCTGTTGGTCATCATAAAATTTATGACATGACTACTCAGAATTTTTGCCTACTTTTGTAGATGGCTGGCAGCGGCTGTGAGAATCGAGTGTTCACCAACGTGCCCGAGGGGTTTGTCAAGCTCCTCGTCTCCATCACCAAGCTCGCAATCGGGCCAGCAGCTCGCCCGGAGTTCACCCTCTATCAGCACAAGCTCAGTGACGACGTGTCTATGCACCAAGCCGTGGTGCAGTTCAGGGGAGGACGATCTGCTGCTCGCCATTTCCGTTTTACGGGAAGGGCCATGCCTACGGAGAGGCATGCCATGCAGATGGCTGCCCGCGAGGCGATAGCTCGCCTTCGGGACATCCTTCCTACGATGAAGACTCGTCGCTACCGCTACCTCCCATGCCATGTGCCTTACACCAGCCACTATGCGTTTGCCTGCCATCGGGGAGAAAGAGACGAAGCCATCGAGATGGTTGTGGAGTATCTCAAGGCTCTGGAGGAGTCTTTCGACAACCTCGTAGATGATCTTGTGGCTGCCCGCATGGACTTAGTCCGGGGCGGTCCTGCCAGCCGGAAGGAGCTTCTCCACACGGCGCCGCCTCTGACATTCGTCTCGTCTTCAGCCTCGTATGCACCGGCCGTTTTGGCCACTGCTCGCCGTCTGCCTACCACTGAGGAGTTCGACCGAGTCATCGCTCCTACTCCAGTCAGAGCCGCACCGCCTGCCGCACACACTCTACCACCAGTCGCCCCCGCACCATCACCACAGCGCAGCATCGCGCGCCAGGAGCCAGCTAGAGAGGAGGAGGTTGATTCTCCTGGACCGCTGAGCCTTGCCATCGGCAAGGGGAAGGAGATCCTCACCATCTCCGATTGAGAGCACCGAGTAGCCGCGTGTTATGTCTGCTTGCATGGTGTGCTGTTTTATCTGTACGCTAGTTTGTATGGGTGTGTTTGCTGCCTTTCGGAGTAGTACGCTAGTTTTAAATAACATGTCAGGATTGTGTACGCGCATCCTGAGTGCTGTATCTTGTGTTTGCTTTCGCATGTAAGATTTTATGTTAAGCACTTCTTCTCCGTGAAAATCATTTGTGTTGCCTTTGCAAGGGTTTTCCTCGTGCTACACAGTTTTTTCTCATGGGTTTTGCAAATGATACCCCCAGACTGGAAAAATGTCTCGCCCGTGGACTCGCTCCATGCCCAATCAGCCAGAAGAGGTTTACGGGACACAGACCAGCAACAATTTCACTCAGGGTCAATCCAGCCAACAAGACAGCGAAGCAGCACTGTCTCAAGTATGCCGTCTCTTCGAGCAAAGCCAGCAACAACACCAAGAGATGATGAACCATGTCATCAACATGGGAAACCATCGTGAACACTATCAACCACATTCCAAGTTATCCGAGTTGCAGAAGACTCGCCCCTCAACTTTTGCTCACACCGATAGGCCGCTGGAAGCCGATGATTGGCTTCGTGAGATTGAAAGGAAACTGATTATTGCTCAATGCTCAGATCATGAGAAAGTGCTTTATGCACCACACTACCTTACTGGAGCAGCCGCAGCATGGTGGGAGAACTTCCTACACATGCATCCCAGGGAACACACATCACCTGGGAAGAGTTCAAGGAAGGTTTCCGTGGGGCACACATCCCCAGGAGCATCCTAAAGATCAAGAAAAGAGAGTTTGATGACCTGAAGCAAAGAGGCATGTCCGTCACAGAATACAACGGCCAGTTTACCCAACTGTCTCGTTATGCCTACGACGAGCACATGACAGAAAACAAGAAGATGGAAAAATTCCTGGACGGCCTGGCACCAGCACTAAGATGCCAGCTGATTGTACACACCTTTCCGGATTTTAAGACGCTAGTGGACAAGGCCATCACCTTGGAAAATGAGCGCCGTAGTCTGGAAGATATCCGCAAGCGGAAGAGGGACAAGACGACTCTTGCCCGCAGCAACCGAGGCAAGGCTGAGGCCCCAAGGACAGACACAAGGAGATCCACGACTACTGAGCCAAGACCCGTCGGACATTTTCATGCCAGAGACAAGGAGTTCACATATCGTCCGGGAGTCACCTGCTATGCTTGCGGTCAGCAAGGGCACTATGCTAAACAGTGCCCGAAGCCAAGAGACTCGGCACCCAAGCCGAACAATGGTGGAAACAATCCCGCCCCCAAGCGCAACAACTTCAATCCCAACAACAACCACAGGAAGGGTCACCTGAACCATGTGACCAGGGAAGAAGCGCAGAATGCCCCAGACATCGTGCTCGGTACGTTCCCTGTCAACACAGTACCTGCCACGGTTTTGTTTGATTCTGGTGCTTCCCATTCGTTCATTTCGAAGAGTTTTGTTTCGCAACATGGTTTTCCGATACTCCCCTTGGAGAAGTCTATGATCATCAAGTCCCCCGGAAACAAGCAAATTGCTCAGGGTTACTGCCAAGGAGTGGTCATTGAGTTCGAAGGACTACCATTCCACGCGAATCTCATCGTGTTGGAGAGTAAAGGACTGGATGTCATTTTAGGAATGGACTGGTTAACCACCAACAAAGGATTCATCGACTGCTTCAATCGGACAGTGATTCTCACTCACCATCACGGCAAGACAATAAGAGTCTCCGCTCAAGAAAGGCCGCGGTCACAGAAACCAAAACTGAACAAGATGGGCATCGCAGAATTAAGAAAAGTGCCAGTGGTATGCGAGTTCCCTGATGTGTTCCCGGAAGAACTACCAGGTATGCCACCAGATCGAGAGATCGAATTCAGCATTGAATTAGCACCTGGCACCGCTCCCATTTATAAGAAACCGTATAGAATGGCACCCTCAGAATTGGTGGAGTTGAAGAAGCAGATAAAGGAATTACTGGACAAGGGGTTTATACGAGCCAGCTCCTCACCATGGGGTTCGCCCGTATTGTTCGCCAAGAAGAAGGATGGGACACTGAGACTGTGCATAGACTATCGAGCCCTCAATATGGTCACCATCAAAAACAAATACCCGATGCCACGGATAAATGATTTGTTTGACCAGCTCGCACAAGCTAAAGTATTTTCAAAGATTGATTTGAGATCAGGATACCATCAACTGAAGGTACGAACAGAGGATATCCCCAAGACAGCATTCACTTCCAGATATGGGTTATACGAGTTCACAGTGATGCCTTTTGGTCTAACAAACGCCCCCGCATTTTTCGTCCACCTCATGAACAAAGTGTTCATGAAATTCATGGACAAATTTGTGGTGGTATTCATTGACGACATTCTGGTTTACTCAAGGACACCAGAAGAACATGCTGAGCACCTCAGAATTGTTTTGGGAGAATTGAGGAAACATCAGTTGTACGCCAAATTTAGCAAATGCGAATTTTGGCTAAGACAAGTTGGTTTCTTAGGCCATATACTGAACCAAGAAGGCGTAGCCGTAGACCCAGAAAAGGTCAAAGCCATACTGGACTGGAAACCACCAGCCAACGTCACAGATGTGCGGAGTTTCCTAGGAATGGCCGGATATTACAGGAGATTTATTGAAGGATTCTCCACTGTGGCAAAACCTATGACCCAACTGCTCAAGAAGGACAGGAGATTCGTATGGACGGAAGCATGTGAGCAGAGCTTCCAAGAACTCAAGAAGAAACTGACAACCGCACCAGTTTTAACTGTGCCAGACATACACAAGAGTTTTGAAGTATATTGTGACGCGTCCCAAAAAGGTCTCGGATGTGTACTAATGCAGGATGGCAAAGTTGTCGCATATGCCTCCAGGCAACTGCGAAAGCATGAGGAAAATTACCCAACACATGACTTGGAGCTAGCAGCGGTCATACATGCACTCAAAGAGTGGAGGCACTTTCTGTTGGGAAATCGTTGTGAAATATATACGGACCATAAGAGCCTCAAATATATCTTCACACAGCCAGAGCTGAATTTACGCCAACGACGCTGGTTGGAACTGGTCAAAGACTACGACGTCGGCATCCACTACCACCCAGGAAAAGCAAATGTAGTAGCCGATGCCCTTAGTCGAAACCCCAGCCCGGACAGTGACGGTCAGCAAAACTTGAGGCCTGAGTTTCAGCGAGAGTTCACTCGGCTCAACATGATGTTAGTCTCCGAGGGCACCGTATCGAACCTGGAGATACAACCCACCCTAGTGGAACAAATCAAGAAGGCTCAACAGGGACATCCCAGTATCGAAGGCATAAAGAAGAAAATGAATACTAGTAAGACTTCAGAGTTCGTCACAGACAGTGAAGGAACATTGTGGTACCGAAACAGACTTTGCGTACCTAACATTGAGGAACTCAAGCAACAGATCTTGACGGAAAGCCACACCGCTCCATATTCGATCCATCCTGGAGGAACCAAAATGTACAAGGACATCCAGGAAAGATTTTGGTGGCACGGTATGAAAAGAGATATAGCCACATTCATTGCTTGTTGCGATTCATGTCAGCGTATCAAGGCCGAGCATCAAAAGCCAGCAGGGCTACTCCAGCCAAACAGAATACCGGAGTGGAAATGGGATGAAATAGGAATGGACTTCATTGTCGGATTACCCCGGTCACAACGCGGAAATGACGCCATATGGGTCATCACAGACCGACTAACCAAGGTTGCTCATTTCATTCCTGTAAGGACTACCTACTCCACACAAAGACTGGCAAAGCTCTACCTATCTCGTATAGTTTGCTTGCATGGAGTCCCGAAGACCATAATATCAGATCGAGGCACCCAATTCGTCTCCAAATTTTGGGATCACCTACAACAAGCTTTGGGCACGCAACTGGCTTTCAGTACAGCATACCACCCTCAGACAGATGGACAAACAGAACGTGTAAACCAAATCCTGGAGGATATGCTAAGAGCCTGTGTGCTCACCTATGGGTCCAGTTGGGAAGAGAGTTTGCCCTATGCCGAATTTGCGTACAACAACAGTTACCAAGCCAGCTTGCAAATGGCACCCTTTGAAGCATTGTACGGACGGAGGTGTCGTACCCCATTGAATTGGTCAGAAACAGGTGACAGCCGTATCTTCGGCCCAGATATGCTTAAGGAGGCCGAGGAAAAAGTTAAACAAATCAGGGACAGACTCAAGACAGCACAGAGCCGACAAAAGAGCTACTATGATCAGAAGCATCGTGAGGTCAGCTTTGAACCTGGTGATTCCGTATACCTCCGAGTATCTCCTATGAGGGGTCTGCAACGGTTCAAAATAAAGGGAAAACTAGCCCCAAGGTTTATTGGACCATTTTGTGTAAAGGCACGTAGAGGCACGGTAGCCTACCAACTAGACCTACCCAAGGAGCTGTCAGACGTCCATGACGTATTCCACGTCTCGCAGTTGAGGAAATGTGTGAGTAACCCAGAGAAACATGTACCTCATGAGGACATTGTTATGCAACCAGATCTCACCTACAGAGAAAGGCCAGTAAAGATTTTAGAAGAGTCTGAACGGAGGACCCGTCAGAAAACGACAAAATTTTTCAAGGTTCAGTGGAGCAACCACACTGAGGATGAAGCTACATGGGAAAGGGAGGATTTCCTTCGAGCAGAGTATCCATATCTGTTTGAGGATCAGCAGAAATCTCGAGGACGAGATTTTTCCTAAGGGGGTAGGTGTTGTGGCACCCAAGTTTTTATTTGGATTTTTCAAAAAAAAAAATTCAAGAGAACTCTCACTCTCAAATATCTTTCTTTATGGAAAATTTTTTATTTGGATTCACCCAAGATCTGCCTTTGACCTTGGAGGTTCTTGCTTTCTTTAGGACTCAAGACAAAATGGTTTTCATTTGGGAAAATAACTTTTGAAAACCTTTTCTTGAATTTGCACTATGGCTTTTGGAAAGCCTTTTGCCACTTTCAACAATTCCTTTTTGCCATGGCCCAAGTGCAAATGATCTCTCCTAACTCCTCCCTCACCTCTGGATCATGATTTACATCAAATCCAGCAAGTTGGACCTCCCCATGTATTTATTTTCCATTCAAATTCTATTCAAATATTTTCTGCCTTCTATTCTACCACTTGGAGATTTACAAAGGAACTCCTCTTTCTGTTTTGATTTTTGGCCCCAAACTTCTTTCCCCTCCTAGTCCTTTGAACCCTCAACCTGGAACCATGAAGATCCACTGGTCTCCAGTTCAAAATTTTCAAACTACATCAGCTGCAAGTTTGGACCAGATTTGCCAAATTTGGTGAAATTCATTCAAAACTTTCTCCAAAAATTCCAAGTAAATTCATGCAGCCCCTGGGTGCTTTGAGTGATCATCTCACCAAGTTACAGCTCCAGCAAAATTCATCTTTTTACCAAAACCTACTGTCGAACACCTGCAATGCATAGTCACTGTCAAGTTTCAGAAATTCAGAGATTCAGTTCAGTGGCTACTGTCGTTTTCTTCAGAGCATGACATCGATCTCGCCAGTACCCTCGCGTCGCCTTGCTCCTCGTCCTCGCCCTCCCGTTCCTGCACCGCACGAGTGCCTGGCATCTTGCGGGCGTCGGCGACGAGCAGCAGAAGGTGCGCCGCCCCGTGACCGACGCCGGCGGCGGCTTTGCGGACGCCAGCGGGAGACACGGCGCCGCCGACTCCACCCAGCACCGCCCAAACCACCGGAGCCCGCCGCGTGGCCGTCCACTCCCCCGAATGCGCTGCCGCTCTCGTCGTGAACCCCAGGGCGCGGAGCGCGCTCTCTGCCGCCGTTGAGCTCGTGCGGTCACCTCACCGTGGACAGACGCCGTTACGCCAAGACTAACCACGTTCAGCTGCAAATCAAGTCCAGCAACATCCACTGATGCTTCTCGACCGCTCAAACCCCCTGCCAACCCACTGCTCCGCCGTAATCGCTCGCCGGAGGTTCTCCGTTCACGGCCACCCCGTCGAGCTGCCTATAAATAGGGGCCCCGAGCTTCAACTCGAGCACCCACCAGCCCTACACTTCCCCTAGAGCACGCCCAGCCACTGGAAGAGCCGCGAGGGGGTCTCCTTCCTCGACTCCGGCCGCCGCGATCCGCCACGGGGTCCAGCCCGATTCGCCCCCGTGTGTGCTCCGCAACCCCCATTCTCTTGCCAGTAGCTTCTCCTTGCATCACCCGTTCTGACCCGCGCCTCAATTCGTACTTTGCAGCCCTCCACCGGAGTTCCCCAACCTCACCCGAACCGCCGTCCGCCGGAGATAGTGTCGCCGTCGACGTGGTGCTCCCCGTTGGACGAGTCCACCACCCACCGACGCGGAAGAAGACACTGAAGCTCTTGGTACCCTCCGTTTCTCCTAACTCGTCGTGGTTCGACGCCGGCGTCCACCGCCGTCTTCGGGCGCCGGCGAGCTTTCAAACCTGACATGCGGGCCCCGCGTGTCAGCCTCTGTTTTATTTCCCCTGAACCGTTTTCTGTTGGCGCCTTCGGGCAAATACGTCTTCTCTCTTGCGCTTGCGCATTTCCAAACGAACCGTTTTCTGTTTTCTCAGTTAAAACCCTGGAACTTTTCTGTTTCATTACAGAAAGGTCCCTGGACAGAAACCTTTATAACTTTTTAATGAAGAGGTATTTTTGAGTGATTCCTTTTCTGTCCATCTCCAAATTTTGTCTAGTTTTTTATGGGATTTATTTGAAAAATATTTGGCAAAGTTTCTGTGCATGTGTTGGTTTTCACGTTAGTACCCCCGTTTCGTGATTGCCGTAGGTTCCGGGAGAGGGGACGGAGCCGCGAACTTCGCCGAGCTAGACTCCGACTTCTCCGAACCAGGCAAGCATGTTTGAACATTTGATATGGCAGATGTTTTGCATGTTCATGTGAAAGTTTGTGCGTGGCATGTGAGTGTCGATAAGTGCCTCGTTGCTTGTAAGGCAACGACCCGGTTGTTCCGAAGTTGCGATGACCTCTGATGAGAGGTGGCCTAATCATGTGGTGACATGAAGGGCAGCAAGGTGGTACTGTTGTAGCATGCCAGCCTTGCGTCATCCGACTTTCTTCGACGTTAACGTGGTTGGAGCCACGTTATCGATCTTTTCCCGTATGTTCCAAAGTTGCGATGACCTCTGATGAGAGGTGGCCTAATCATGTGGTGACATGAAGGGCAGCAAGGTGGTACTGTTGTAGCATGCCAGCCTTGTGTCATCCGACTTTCCGACGTCAACATGGTTGGAGCCGTGTTATCGTCCCTTCCCCTTTCCGTGCTACCACATGTCTCATTGCCAGGATACGGTTTAGTAAGTTGGTAACCTCTTTCCGTGTACACACCAAACAGAGAGGCCGGGATGATGGTACCTTGGCCCAGGATTAAAGCCAGTCATTCGGTCAGGGGGCATGGGTGTTTCCGGTTGGGACCGAGAGGGGGGGCACCCCCTTATAGCGCGCGTATAGAAATTTGATCCCATGCTACGCGAGGTTGTAGCCTCCCCGACTCAGGGTTTTTCCTGAATGTTGCCGAGGGTGATCCCTGGCTTCGGATGGTTAAATTGGGTGTGTACTGGTTAGACGTGTTCCTCCCAGAACACCGTAGACGGAACTAGTCCCCGTGACTACTGAAATCCGTTGGCTGTGGTTAAGTACAAACTCTGCAGAGTCAATTCTTTCCAAATCATCGTATCCATAGTCAGAAATGTAGATTTTATATCCAAATCTATCCGTGTGAAAAACTTGCCCCCGGTGAACAAGCTCAAGCGGTAAAGTCTCAGATTTATTGTTATTCCTGTGGATGGACCAACATTATATTTGTCTCGTGCTTGTGATAAGTTATATTCCCGAATTATTGTATTGTTGTTTCACAATATAAGCCCTTTATGCGATGTCGCTCAGACGTCCGACTGTGGCATGTACTGTCTTTATTTTCTGTTATAAGCCCTTTATGTGGTGTCGCCCCGACACCCGACTGCGGCATTATTATTCCGCATTTTCCTCTCGAGGAGTCTTTCAGACACTCGTTTGGCACCAGTATTATTATTCCGCATTTTCCTCTCGAGGAGTCTTTCAGACACTCGTTTGGCACCAGTATTATTATTCCGCATTTTCCTCTCGAGGAGTCTTTCAGACACTCGTTTGGCACCAGTATTATTATTCCGCATTTTCCTCTCGGTGAGTCTTTCAGACACTCGTTTGGCACCAGTATTACTATTCTGCAGTTTCCGCTCGAGGCGTCATTCAGACCCTCGCTTGGTACCCAGTATTTATTATCTCTATGTCTGATCGCACTGGTTAACTTATTCATGTGCTTCATGTTTGCATTTGTTATACCTTATGTCCGAACTGTCTTGCGAGTACTTTCATAGTACTCACCTGGCTTGTTGATTTGGCCAGATGTTGACGAAGGCGATCTCTTGGATGAAGAGTTTGATAGCGCGTCCGACGCCTAGAGGAGTCCCAGTCAGTCCTGCGCGATCCCGGATATTGGTCACTTGTATCGTTTGCGCTTCCGCCACCCGCAATAAGTCTTCTCGAGCCTCACTCCGACGCTCGAAGAGCTGTAGTCTTCTGGAGTCATATCACTCGCCCCGCGGTGATATCTCCACCATCGTTATTATCGTGAGTTAGTAGTTTGCCACCCTATCCGCCGTATTGTTTTATCGGCGTGCCTGTAATAAATTGTTGGGCAATCTCTGCTCAACTTTGTATTATATTTAGTACTCCTGGTGTTTTTCTTCTGTGACCAATGTATTGTCTATCAGTGAGAAGGAATTCTTCCTCGCTGGTCCGTAACAGGGATTGGTTTCTCAATAATTATTTTATTGAAAAACCGGTCGTGACAATGGATAACTACCATGGTCATGTCCACCTACCTGAAATTTTTTGGGTCATTTCAAGGGTATCGGGAAACATCATGCTCAGTCTTCTGGCCTATCCGAACATCCTCATTAAACATGGTCTATGTTTGGACATCCTTCAAGTGACTCAAAATTTTCCAAGCAGGTAGGCCTGCCCAGGGTCGGAATCCATGTCAGCTTTGAACGATTTTTGAGTTGTGATACGTCCGGCCATTTATCAGTATTTTTTGACCAAGAAAACACCAGAAAATACAAAATTTGTCAAAAACTAAAATAACTTTACATGGTACCTTTAATAGGTCATATAAGCTCATGGAAAAAATTTGGTGTCATTTGACGATGCCAAAAAAACGTGCTCTCAAACGGAGACTTCTGCCCTACCTGAACACACTTCGTTGAACACATGGTGTTTTTCGGATATTCATGAAATGACCTAAACTTTTTCCAGCAGGTGGGCATGCCCAAGGTAGGCATCCATAGTAGGTTTGAAGAAAAAAAAAATTAAAACCATAACTTAAATAGATATGTAAAACCGTTATCTTAATTTTTCCTGTTTTGGCGAGCAACAATGGACCAGCCCAGTCGGTCGGCCTCCTTTAAAAAGTATTAAATTCATGAACATTTTTTTCAAATCAATGAACTTTTCAATTTCACGTTTTTTATCAAATTCCTGAACTTTTCAAATTGACGAACTAATTTTAATTTCGTGAACTTTTTCGTCCTTGGAGCCAAGGTAGACATAAAAACCGACAAACCAAAGAACAAACTAAAAAGTATATCAATTTTTTGATTTTTGTGTTGGTGTTTTCTGCCAGATGAAGCAAAGAAAGAGCGAACGATGCAGAAAAATATACGAGCGGACGCAAATATCTAGACCTAGATAGATAAAAAATTCTAACCATAATGGAAGCAATATGTACAATTAGAGGGCTCATATTTTAATGTGATTGGAAACGAGAATATTCTGTCACATTGGACTCATATGTATCTATCTAATGGAAGCAAATTCTCTAACTAAGCAAAGATGAAAACTAATAATTTTATGGATACATTTTTTGTTTAGTCAATGCATATTTTAGTTCCTCACAAAAAAAGAAGAAGCATATTTTAGTTGCACCAGAAGCAAATTCTCGTGTTCAAAAAAGAAGAAGAAAAAGAAGCAAATTGTTGAATTGATTGAAACACGAATTCATTGTGTTGAAAACGTGTGTTGCATCAAAAAATAAATTTGGTATGCATTGGAAGAAAGCTAATTCCCTTTTCGAAATCCGATGGGATAAATAATTTGATCCAACACAAAACAATTTTGGTAAACTCACAACATATTTTAAATTCGAAGCAAATTGATAACTAAAGGAAGAACATTTTCATTACGGTGGAAGCAAATTGAATATGCATCTGATTTTAGTACGTATGGCATACATAATTTCATTGAGCTTAATTTCCTATAAAACTGGAGAGAGAGAGAGAACTTTAATTTGATGGACCCCGATAACGCGCGCACGTTTGGTACCACAGGGCGCCGGTCTGAACGACCTGTTCAGAGTGGGACTCCCTCGAGCCGAACAAAGTTGTTCAGACAGGATTCCTTAACCCCCGAACTACCACGTGGTGAAGCCCCCCTCTTGGTCCACGCGGCTTCTCCCCTCGACCCCCGATCCAAAAACGCCATGCATCTCCCACCTCCACCCCCGATCCCCACCATAGTTCCCCTTCCCCTCCATAACCTTATCCATGGAATTTTCCATGGCAAGATCTGAGGAACTCTACAAAAGCTGCTAATAGAAGTGAAATTAGGTCAATTATTGCATGTCCACACCACCTCCTCACCCCGTCCCCCTCCTCCTATGTCCCCACTCTCTGATCTAGCCATTGTTGCCAACATTACTAGGGAAAAGCCAAGCAGGGCGCGGGTCTAAGGGCTATCAGTAGCGCGGGGCACCGCGCTACTGATAAGGTGCTACAGCTAACGTTTAGCAGTAGCGTGTTTTGATCCGCGCTACAACTATACCTACTTAGCAGCAACGTTGTCCATTCCAATGCTACTGCTAAGTGGCTTAGCGTTTTCCTATCCAGGGCTAAAGAGCGCTACTACTATATTTTCACATATCTTTTTTTTGCTAAGTATTTGCGATGTTTTTGTACAGTTTTATACAATATTCTAATCATATTATAAACATGCAATATGCTCATCATATCATACACATAATAGTCTCATCATATCATCGAACACAAATCATGTCATCACATCATAATCACGATATAGAGATACAAGTTAACTGACATGTCTCATCATACATAATGTAGTACTTCTTGAGGCCCCGGTTCGGATCCCTCTCTCGCACTAGCGTGAAACTAAACTAACTATTTTTCGCTTCGACTCTGCTATCGAACCATCTCTGGCTGTCGCTTGGAAACTGGTACAACTAGGCCTGACGCTCAGGCTACTCGTCGTATACTCCTGGCATAGCACTTCTTCGCCATCGATGATCTATGTACCTGCATCGTCAAATTAGTCGATAATATGCAACATTAATAGTTGAGAAACAGAAAGTGACAGAGTTGGCAAAAATAGAAGCAACATATCATAAGCGTAAATAACAAAGTTCATCATACCCAAAATGACCTAACTAGAGTGATCTTCGTTAGTTGAGGAGGACAATTTAATTACATCACAAAATTTCGTCATGCATAGCTCAAAGTTTCGTCATAGAGAAAGTATGGACTAAACGAACACATTGCCATATATCGTCAATCACTCCAACATGTCGTGTCATCCATCCAAAGCAGGGTGATAGTCCCCGAGTGCAGTGAAAGGCTTCAGGTTGGGACGCTGAGTGGCTACACGTGTTCGGACGTCTTCCCGCGACATTTGCCCTTCTTCATAGAACGGCCATGTTTTCACATCTTTTTATCAAAATCCTGAACTTTTCAAATCGACGAACTGATTTTAATTTCGTGAACTTTTTCATCCTTGGAGCCAGGGTAGACATAAAAATCGACAAACCAAAGACCAAACTAAAAAATATATCAATTTTTCGGTTTTTGTGTTGGTGTTGGAATTTTCTGGAAGATGAAGCAAAGAAAGACGAACCATGCAGAAAAATATACGAGCAGACGCAGATTTCTAGATCTACATAGATAAAAAATTCTAACCATAATGGAAGTAATATGTACAATTAGAGGGCTCATTTTTACTGTGGTTGGAAACAAGAATATTCTGTTACATTGGACTCATGTTTCTATCTCATGGAAGCAAATTCTCTAACTGAGCTACGATGAAAAATAATAATTTTGTGGATACATTTTTTGTTAAGTCAATACATATTTTAGTTCCTCACAAAAAAAGACGAAGCATATTTTAGTTTCACCAGAAGCAAATTCTCGTGTTCAAAAAAGAAGAAAAAAAGAAGCAAATTCTCGAATTGGTTGAAACGCGAATTCATTGTGTTGAAAACACGTGTTGTATCAAAAAATAAATTTGGTATGCAATGGAAGAAAGCAGATTCCCTGTTCGAAATCTGATGGGATAAATAATTTTATCCAACACAAAACAATTTTGGTAAAGTCTGAACATATTTTAAATTCTAAGCAAATTGATTAACTAAAGGAAGCACATTTTCATACGGTGGAAGCAAATTTAATATGCGTCTGATTTTAGTATGTATGGCATACAGGATTTCATTGAACTTAATTTCCTATAAAACGAGAGAGAGAGAGAGAGAGAGAGAGAGAGAGACCTTTAATTTGATGAACGTCAATAAAGCATGTTCAGTACCACAGGGCGCCGGTCCGAACGACCTATTCGAAGTGGGACTCCCTCGAGCCGAACAAAATTGTTCGGACAAGATTCCTTAACCCCCGAACTACCACGTGGAAAAACCCCCTCTTGGTCCACGCGGCTTCTCCCCTCGACCCCCGATCCAAAACGCCATGCATTTCCCACCTCAACCCCCAATCGTCACCATAGTTCCCCTTCCCCTCCATACCCTTCTCCATGGAATTTTCCATGGCAAGATCTGAGGAACCCTACAGAAGCTGGGCTACTTGAAGTGAAACCAGGTGAATTATTGCATGCCCGACACCACCTCCTCACCCCTCCCCCTCCACCTATTTCCCCACTCTCTGATCTAGCCATTGTTGCCAACACTACTAGGGAAAAGCCTAACAATAGTGTGGGTCTAAGGGCTATCAGTAGTGATACGTCCATTTTGCATCATGTTTACCTACTGTTATTTATAATGTTTTTATGCATAATAATGCTTTTTGGAGTAATTATAATGCCTTTTTCTCTCATAATATGAAAGGTTTACACAAGGAGGGAGAATTCCGGCAGCTGAAAATCTGGACCTGAAACAGCTACGTTAGGCCACCTATTCTGCACAACTCCAAATGAGCTGAAACTTCATGAGGAATTTTTATAGAATAAATAAGAAATACTGGAGCAAATAACTACCAGAGGGGGGCCACCTGGTGAGCACAAGACACCAGGGCGCGCCAGCCCCCCCAGCCGCGCCCTAGTGGGTTTTGCTGAGCCTGGCCCACCTCCGGTGCCCATGTTCTGGTATATAAGTCATTTTCACCTAGAAAAAACCAGAGGAGGACTTTCGGGATGAAGCGCCGCTGTCTTGAGGCGGAAATTGGGAAGGAGCACTTTTGCCCTCCGGTGGAGCGATTCCGCCGGAGGAACTTCCCTCCCGGAGGTGGAAATCATGGTCATCATCATCACCAACAAATCTCCCATCTTGGGGAGGGCAATCTTCATCAGCATCTTCAACAACACCATCTTCTCTCAAACCCTAGCTCATCTCTTGTGTTCAATCTGTTTACCGGAACTATAGATTGGTACTTGTGGGTGACTAGTAGTGTTGATTACATCTTGTAGTTGATTACTATATGGTTTATCTGGTTTAAGATTATATGTTCAGATCCAATATGCTACTTAATACCCCTCTGATCTTGAGCATGTTTATCACTTGTGAGTAGTTACTTTTGTTCTTGAGGTCACGGGAGAAATCTTGTTGCAAGTAATCATGTGCACTTGATATGTGTTCGATATTTTGATAGTATGTATGTTGTGATTCCCTTAGTGGTGTCATGTGAACGTTGACTACATGACACTTCACCATATTTGGGCCCAAGAGAATGCATTGTGGAGTAGTTATTAGATGATGGGCTGCGAGAGTGACAGAAGCTTAAACCCTAGTTTATGCGCTATTCCGTAAGGGACCAATTGGATCCAAAAAGTTTAATGCTATGGTTAGAATTTATTCTTAATACTTTTCTCGTAGTTGCGGATTCTTGCGAGGGGCTTAATCATAAGTAGGAGGCTTGTTCAAGTAAGAGCAGCACCTAAGCACCGGTCAACCCATATATCAAATTATCAAAGTAGAGAACATGAATCGAATCAACATGATAAAAGTGACTAGATGAAATTCCTGTGTACCCTCAAGAACGCTTTACTTATCATAAGAGACCATTTTGGCCTGTCCTTTGCCTCAAAAGGGTTGGGCTACCTTGATGCACTTTTGTTACCATTACTGTTACTTGCTCGTTACAAATTATCTTGCTATCAAACTACTCGCTACTTACAATTTCAGCGCTTGCAGACATTACCTTGCTGAAAACCACTTGTCATTTCCTTCTGCTCCTCGTTGGGTTTGACACTCTTACTTATCGAAAGGACTACGATTGATCCCCTATACTTGTGGGTCATCAAGGTTCTTTTCTAGCGCCGTTGCCGGGGAGTGAAGCGCTTTTGGTAAGTGGAAATTGGTATGGAAAAATTATTATTACGTGCTGAAATTTATTGTCACTTGTTAATATGGAAAACAATCCTTTAAGGGGTTTGTTCGGGGTATCTTCACATCGACTGGAACCACAATTAGTTACCCCTCAACCTACTGCACCTACTTAAAATATTGTATATGAAATTCCTTCGGGTATGATAGAACAACTGCTAGCTAATCCTTATGCAGGAGATGCAACCGAACATCCAGATATGCACTTGATATATGTGGATGAAATTTGTGGATTGTTTAAGCTTGCAGGTTTACCTGGAGATGAAGTTAAGAAGAAGGTTTTCCCTTTACCTCTGAAGGGAAAAACATTGGCATGGTATAGGCTATGCGATGATATTGGATCTTGGAATCGGAATCGATTGAAATTGGAGTTTCACCAAAAAAAATATCCTATGTATCTAGTTCATCGTGATCGGGATTACATATAAAATTTTGGGCCTCGTGAAGGAGAAAGTATCGCTCTATCTTGGGGGAGGCTTAAGTCAATGTTATATTCATGCCCCAGTCATGAGCTCTCAAGAGAAATAATTATTCAGAAATTTTATGCTCGGCTTTCTCATAATGATCGATCCATGCTTGATACTTCTTGTGCTGGTTCTTTTATGAAGAAGACTATTGAATTCCGGTGGGATCTTTTGGAAAGAGTTAAACGCAACTATGAAGATTGGGAACTCGATGAAGGTAAAGAGTCAGGTATTAAGCTCAAGTTTGATTGTGTTAAATCTTTTTATTAATACCGATGCTTTTCAAAAGTTTAGCACTAAGTATGGACTTGACTCTGAGATAGTAGCCTCCTTTTGTGAATCATTTGCTACTCATGTTGATCTCCCTAAGGAGAAGTGGCTTAAATATCACCCACCTATTAAAGAAGAAATTAAAGAACCGGTACTAGCTAAGGAGGAAACTATTATTTGTAATGTTGATCCAGTTGTTCCTACTGCTTATATTGAGAAACCATCGTTCCCTGTTAGGATGAAGGAACATGCTAAAGTTTCAACTGTGGTCAAAAAATATTAGAAAACCTAAACCCGGTGAGAAAATCAAAGTGGAACCTAATGTTGCTATGGTTAAGGATCTCCTGGAAGAAAATATAGATGGGCATGTTATTTATTTCTGTGATGAAAACTGCTAGAATTGCCAAACCCGATGAGAAAGATAAACGTAGACCTGTTGTTGCATGCCCGTTATCTCAGTTAAAATAGGAGATCACTGTTATCATGGTTTATGTGACATAGGTGCTAGCGTGAGTGCTATTCCTTTTACCTTATACTAAGAAATTATGAATGGCATAGCAATCACAGAGATAGAAGACATAGATGTTACTATTAAACTTGCTAATAGAGATACTATTTCACCAATTGGGATTGATAGAGATGTTGAAGTCTTGTGTGGGAAAATAAAATACCCTACTGATTTTCTTGTTCTTGGTTCCCCACAAGATGACTTTTGTCCCATTATCTTTGGTAGACCTTTCTGGAATAACGTTAATGCTAAAAGAGATTGTGAGAAACAAACTATCGGTGTTAGCTTTGGTGATGAGTTTCATGAGTTTAATTTTTCCAAGTTTAGTAGAAAAACTCATAAAAAGAGTTGCCTAATAATGATGAAATAATTGGTCTTGCCTCTATTGATGTACCCCCTACTGATCCTCTAGAACAATATCTGCTAGATCATGAAAATGATTCACATATGCATGAAACAAATGAAATAGATAAGATTTTCTTTGAACAACGTCCTTTGCTTAAACACAATTTGCCGATTGAAACTCTAGGAGGTCCTCCTCCATCTAAAGGTGATCTTGTGTTTGAATTAAAACAATTGCCAGACACTTTGAAATATGCTTATCTTGATGAGAAAAAGATATGTCCTGTTATTATCAGTGCTAACCTTTTAGAACATGAAGAAGAAAGATTATTGAAAGTTCTAAGGAAGCACCGAGCTGCCATCGGATATACTCTTGATGATTTAAAGGGCATTAGTCCCACTCTCTATCAGCACAAAATTAATATGGAACCTGATGCTAAACATGTTGTTGATCACCAATGTCGGTTAAATCTAAAGATGAAAGAAGTGGTAAGAACGGAAATAGTAAAACTTCTGGAAGTAGGTATAATCTATCCTATAGCTGATAGTAGATGGATAAGTCCTGTTCATTGTGTCCCTAAGAAAGGAGGTATTACCAGTGTTCCTAATGATAAGAATGAACTCGAACCTGATGCTAAACCCGTTGTTTCTCACCAACATCGGTTAAATCCGAAGATGAAAGAAGTGGTAAGAACGGAAATATTAAAACTTCTGGAAGCAGGTATAATCTATCCTATAGCTGATAGTAGATGGATATATTATACCTGCTTCCAGAAGTTTTAATATTTCTGTTCTTACCACTTCTTTCATCTTCGGATTTAACCGATGTTGGTGATCAACGACGGGTTTAGCATCAGGTTCCATATTAATTTTGTGCTGGCAGAGAGTGGGACTAATGCCCTTTAAATCATGAAGAGTATATCCAATAGCAGCTCGATGATTCCCTAGAACTTTCAATAATCTTTCTTCTTCATGTTCTGAAAGGTTAGCACTAATAATAACAGGATATATCTTCTTCTCATCAAGATAAGCCTATTTCAAAGTGTCTGGCAATTGTTTTAATTCAAACACAGGATCACCTTTAGGTGGAGGAGGACCTCCTAGAGTTTCAATAGGCAAATTTTGTTTCAACAAAGGACGTTGTTCAAAGAAAATCTCATCTATTTCATTTCTTTCGTGCATATGTGAATCATTTTCATGATCTAGCAGATATTGTTCTAGAGGATCAGTAGGGTGTACAGAAATAGAAGCAAGACCAATTATTTCATCCTTATTTGGCAAAACTTTTTATGAAGTTTTCTACTAAACTTGGAAAAATTAAACTCATGAGACTCATCACCAAATCTAACACTGACAATTTGTTTCTCACAATCTATTTTAGCATTAACGGTGTTCAAGAAAGGTCTACCATAGATACTGGGACAAAAGTCATCTTGTGGGGAACCAAGAACAAGAAAATTAGTAGGGTGTTTTATTTTCCCACACAAGACTTCAACATCTCTAACAATCCGAATTGGTGAAATAGTATCTCTATTAGCAAGTTTAATAGTAACATCTATGTCTTCTATCTCTGCGGGTGCTATGTCATTCATAATTTCTTGGTATAATGTAAAAGGAATAGAACTCACAGTAGCACCTATGTCACATAAACCATGATAACAGTGATCTTCTATTTTAACTGAGACAATGGGCATGCCAACAACCGGTCTATGTTTATCTTTTTCATCAGGTTTGGCAATTCTAGAAGCTTCATCACAGAAATAAATAACATGCCCATCTATATTTTCTTCGAGGAGATCCTTAACCATAGCAACACTAGGTTCTAATTTGATTTTTTTCATCAGGTTTAGGTGTTCTAATATAACTTTTGTTGACCATAGTTGAAACTTTAGCACGTTCCTTCATCGTAATAGGGAAAGGTGGTTTCTCAATATAAGCAGTAGGAACAACTGGATCAACATTATAAATGATAGTTTCCTCTTTAGCTAGTACCGGTTCTTTAATTTCTTCTTTAATAGGTGGGTAATAGTTAAACCACTTCTCCTTAGGGAGATCAACATGAGTAGCAAAAGATTCACAAAAGGAGGCTACTATCTCAGAGTCAAGTCCATATTTAGTGCTAAACTTTTGAAAAGCATCGGTATTCATAAAAGATTTAACACAATCAAACTTGAGCTTAATACCTGACTCTTTACCTTCATCGAGTTCCCAATCTTTAGAGTTGCTTTTAATTCTTTCCAAAAGATCCCACCGGAATTCAATAGTCTTCTTCATAAAAGATCCAGCACAAGAAGTATCAAGCATGGATCGATCATTATGAGAAAGCCGAGCATACAAATTATGCATAATTATTTATCTTAAGAGCTCATGATTGGGGCATGAATATAACATTGACTTAAGCCTCCCCAAGCTAGAGCGATACTTTCTCCTTCACGAGAACAAAAATTATATATGTAATTCCGATCACGATGATCTAGATTCATAGGATATTTTTTTGGTGAAACTCCAATTTCAATCGATTCCAATTCCAAGATCCAATATCATCGCATAGCCTATACCATGCCAATGTTTTTTCCTTCAAAGATAAAGGGAAAACCTTCTTCTCAACTTCATCTCCGGGTAAACCTGCAAGCTTAAACAATCCAGAAATGTCTTCCACATATATCAAGTGCATATTTCAGGATGTTCGGTTCCATCTCCTGCATAAGGATTAGCTAGCTGTTGTTCTATCATACCCGAAGGAATTTCATATTCAATATTTTCAGTAGGTGTAGTAGGTTGAGGAGTAGCTAATTGTGGTTCCGGTCGAGGTGAAGATATCCCGAACAAACCCCTCAAAGGATTGTTTTCCATAGTAACAAGTGACAATAACTTTCAGCAAGTATTAATAATTTTTCCTTACCAATTTCCACTTACCAAAAGCGCTTCACTCTCTCGCAACGGCGCCATAAAAGAGCCTTGATGACCCACAAGTATAGGGGATCAATCGTAGTCCTTTCGATAAGTAAGTGTAACATCCCAATTTTCAATTTGGATGTTATTCATTAGGTCATCATCTGCATTCATAATTTATGCATCTTGGAATTCGTTTTATTTGGAGTTTTGGTCCCTAGAAACCCTTAGCAACTCAAGGACCAATTGAGTGAGTTGGAGGTTTTCACAAAAATCCATTTTTGAATTTTCAAATTTGGCAAATTGGATTTAAGCGATTTTATTCGAAATTATTTTTCCAATTATTTCAAAATAAATAAAATAATGAGAGAAAATAATATGCCTTCTTCAAAACAGCGGCGAAATATTGGAAATTTAATTTCGAATAAAAATATGTTTTAGTTGTGTGTTATTTGAATTTCTATTCGGTTCCATTTTATTAAATTAGGGAATAATGTGCATTTTAAAAAAATTGCATTTAGCCTAGAAAAATGTTCACGTTGTCTACATATTAGGAGGGCATGGAGAAAATTATTTCTGGAATTTTTCAGAAATTTACTTTATTTTGTTTGGATTTTCTTTGCGGCGCGATTAAAATAAATTCTCCGGACCGAACTGGGCCGAAGGCCCAGCCGGCCCGTCGCGCCATCGCCTTCCCTGCCGTGCGGGAGCCGGAATCGCCGGATTCTGAGCCGCCGTGGCGCGCCCGGACCCCCTCCCCAAGTCGGACGCCGTCCCCCCTCCTTGTAAGCTGCCACCCCGCCACTCTTTCCCCCTCATCAGCCGCCGCTGCTCCACGCAGCAGCAGCCCGCCGCCGCCTGCCGCGCCGCCTCCCGCCTCCCGCTGCACCGCCTCCCGCCACCCGCCACGCCGCTCGTCGCCGCCGTTCGCTGGAGCCGCACCGCCGCCGGAGTCCGATCCGCCGCCGCCGGTTTTTCTCACCGAACCGGTATAAATCACCGAAACCCGACCTGTTTTTTAGTTTTAGGTTTTTCTTTTTAGATCGCTTTATTTTATTAGTTTACTTTAATTAGCAAACGTTCGTTCGTTTAGATCTATTAGTGAACGTTTTCGTTCAGTAGTCTCTGTTAGCGAACGACCGTTCGTTAGATTTTTCTTTTTCGGTTTATTTCGGCCAGGGACCCATTCATAATTATTTTCTTGGTTGTTTAATCCCTGATCTTCAAACCCTCACAACTTTTTGCTCGTTTATCCAAATTCAACGAAACCAATGCCAAATTCTTCATTACGATCCCCTCTGTCTAGATAATCAACTTGAACATATTTTTTAAAATTTACAATTTGGTTTCAAACAGATTCGAATTTGAACTTCTTTTAATCATAATTTGAGTTTCGTAGTTCCGATTTGATCGATTGTTTTTGCGAATCGAAGCTCTTCGCTTGAAGTTTCTGTTTAGACCTTTTATTTGGTTTTACCTTTGCATATTATGCTTGAGTTCTTATGTATGATATTGTTTGTTTACGATAGAGTTTCCGGAGTGCGCAGCTTGCTACTACGAATCTCTAGGGTGTTGCGATCGTCAGCAAGGCAAGTTACACTTTGATCATATCCCTTTATTACCCAGTTTTTATGCATTAGTTTCAACCTTCAAACATTGCATGAGTAGGATTGGTAACATGTGGTATTCCTGTAGTCTATGAGGTAGGAACCTATTACCTTTGATCACCCCAGGAATGTACGCTTTGTTACTTATTGGTTAGCCATGCTCGTAGACGTGGATTGGTATGAGAGAATCATGCAAGTTGTGAGAGATAATAACTAAGGGAAACATAAGGTGGCTACTCTAATACACATCTTGGTAGATTGGTTGTGGGCACCTGGAGAATCCAGTGTTGTCCTAGGATATCCCGGAGTACCCGTGTGATCATCCTATGGAATGCCACCCAGGCTCAAAGGGATCATAAGATTATTCATGCAAGAAACTTATGTGTGCAGCCACAAGCCATTATGGGCTCTGGCATAGTTGAGTATGGTGTGTGACCTCTTTCAGTGGTAGGCTAGCAGATGTAGGGGAAAGTAGGTGGTGTTGTCTACCCAGAGTAAAGAGTTAATGCTTCGGAAAGACCGTGTCTGGGTCATCCGTTTCTCAAACATCATGTAGTTTGAGAAATTCAACGGAGGAGATTGAGTCTTATGGGGAAAAGTGCGCAAACCTCCGCAGAGTGTACAAACTAATCATGATTAGTCGTGTCCCCGGTTATGGACATCTTGAGTATCTGGTACTTGAAATATTGTTTGATCTCATTACTTACTTAATAAAATTGTTGGGTTATTGATATTGTTTTGGGATTGAGTTGGAGGAACCTTCTCATTAATGACATAAAATTAGTAGATAAATAAAATCTATTCCTTTTGTTGTAGGAAAAAATTGGCTTTATGCAAATGATAAACTTAGAGCCTCCACCAGCCATATACTGCATGTAGTGATAGCTGGTATTTGTTCATTTCTCTATAGTGTTATCTTGCCAGCATATTCCATGTGCTGACTGTTGGGGAACGTAGTAATTTCAAAAAATTTCCTACGCACATGCAAGATCATGGTGATGCATAGAAATGAGAGGGAAGAGTGTTGTCCACGTACCCTCGTAGACCGAAAGCGGAAGCGTTATCACAACACGGTTGATGTAGTCGTACGTCTTCACGATCCGACCGATCAAGTACCGAACGCACGGCACCTCCGAGTTCAGCACACGTTCAGCTCGATGACGTCCCTCGAACTCCGATCCAGCTGAGTGTTGAGGGAGAGTTTCGTCAGCATGACGGTGTGGTGACGATGATGATGTTCTACCGATGCAGGGCTTCGCCTAAGCTCCGCAACGATATTATCGAGGTGTAATATGGTGGAGGGGGGCACCGCACACGGCTAAAATATCGTATATCAATTGTGTGTCTAGAGGTGCCCCCCTGCCCCCATATATAAAGGAGCAAGGGGGGAGGCCGGCTGCCCTTGGGGCGCGCCAAGGAGAGGGGGGAGTCCTCCTCCTAGTAGGAGTAGGACTCCCCTTTCCTAGTCCAACTAGGAAGAGAGAGGGGGAAGGAAAGAGAGGGAGAGGGAGAGGGAAAGAGGGGCCGCGCCCCCCTCCCCTAGTCCAATTCGGACTCCTCATGGGAGGGGGCGCGCCACCTCCTGGCTGCTGCCCTCTCTCTCCCCTCAGGCCCACTAAGGCCCAATACTTCCTCCGGGGGTTCCGGTAACCCTACCGGCACTCCGGTTTTATCCGAAACTTCTCCGGAACACTTCCGGTGTCCGAATATGGTCGTCCAATATATCAATCTTTATGTCTCGACCATTTCAAGATTCCTCGTCATGTCCGTGATCACATCCGGGACTCCGAACAACCTTCGGTACATCAAAACATATAAACTCATAATATAACTGTCATCGTAACGTTAAGCGTGCGGACCCTACGGGTTCGAGAACTATGTAGACATGACCGAGACACCTCTCCGGTCAATAACCAAAAGCGGAACCTGGATGCTCATATTGGTTCCTACATATTCTACGAAGATCTTTATCGGTCAGACCGCATAACAACATACGTTGTTCACTTTGTCATCGGTATGTTACTTGCCCGAGATTCGATCGTCGGTATCTCGATACCTAGTTCAATCTCGTTACCGGCAAGTCTCTTTACTCGTTTCGTAATACATCATCCCGCAACTAACTCATTAGTCACAATGTTTGCAAGGCTTATAGTGATGTGCATTACCGAGTGGGCCCAGAGATACCTCTCCGACAATCGGAGTGACAAATCCTAATCTCGAAATACGCCAACCCAACAAGTACCTTTGGAGACACCTGTAGAGCACCTTTATAATCACCCAGTTACGTTGTGACGTTTGGTAGCACACAAAGTGTTCCTCCGGTAAACGGGAGTTGCATAATCTCATAGTCATAGGAACATGTATAAGTCATGAAGAAAGCAATAGCAACATACTAAACGATCGAGTGCTAAGCTAACGGAATGGGTCAAGTCAATCACGTCATTCTCCTAATGAGGTGATCCCGTTAATCAAATGACAACTCATGTCTATGGCTAGGAAACATAACCATCTTTGATTATCGAGCTAGTCAAGTAGAGGCATACTAGTGACACTCTGTTTGTCTATGTATTCACACATGTATTATGTTTCCGGTTAATACAATTCTAGCATGAATAATAAACATTTATCATGACATAAGGAAATAAATAATACTTTATTATTGCCTCTAGGGCATATTTCCTTCAGTCTCCCACTTGCACTAGAGTCAATAATCTAGTTCACATCGCCATGTGATTTAACACCAATAGTTCACATCACCATGTGATTAACACCCATAGTTCACATCGTCATGTGACCAACACCCAAAGGGTTTACTAGAGTCAATAATCTAGTTCACATCGCTATGTTATTAACACCCAAAGAGTACTAAGGTGTGATTATGTTTTGCTTGTGAGATAATTTTAGTCAACGGGTCTGTCACATTCAGATCCGTAAGTATTTTGCAAATTTCTATGTCTACAATGCTCTGCATGGAGCTACTCTAGCTAATTGCTCCCACTTTCAATATGTATCTAGACCGAGACTTAGAGTCATCTAGATTAGTGTCAAAACTTGCATCGACGTAACCCTTTACGACGAACCTTTTGTCACTTCCATAATCGAGAAACATATCCTTATTCCACTAAGGATAATTTTGACCGCTGTTCAGTGATCTACTCCTAGATCACTATTGTATTCCCTTGCCAAAATCATTGTAGGGTATACAATAGATCTGGTACACAGCATGGCATACTTTATAGAACCTATGGCCAAGGCATAGGAATGACTTTCATTCTCTTTCTATCTTCTGCCGTGGTCGGGCTTTGAGTCTTACTCAATTTCACACCTTGTAACACAGGCAAGAACTCTTTCTTTGACTATTCTATTTTGAACTACTTCAAAATCTTCTTAAGGATGTACTCATTGAAAAAACATATCAAGCGTCTTGATCTATCTTTATAGATCTTGATGCTCAATATGTAAGCAGCTTCACCGAGGTCTTTCTTTGAAAAACTCCTTTCAAACACTCCTTTATGCTTTGCAGAATAATTCTACATTATTTCCGATCAACAATATGTCATTCACATATACTTATCAGAAATGTTGTAGTGCTCCCACTCACTTTCTTGTAAATACAGGCTTCACCGCAAGTCTGTATAAAACTATATCCTTTGATCAACTTATCATATTCCAACTCCGAGATGCTTGCACCAGTCCATAGATGGATCGCTGGAGCTTGCATATTTTGTTAGCACTTTTAGGATTGACAAAATCTCCTGGTTGCATCATATACAACTCTTCTTTAATAAATCCATTAAGGAATGCAGTTTTGTTTATCCATTTGCCATATTTCATAAAATGCGGCAATTGCTAACATGATTCAGACAGACTTAAGCATAGATACGAGTGAGAAACTCTCATCGTAGTCAACACCTTGAACTTGTCGAAAACCTTTTTGCGACATTCTAGACAGTAACACTACTATCACTGTCTGTCTTCCTCTTGAAGATCCATTTAATCTCAATGGCTCGCCGATCATTGGGCAAGTCAATCAAAGTCCAAACTTTGTTCTCATATATGGATCTTATCTCAGATTTCATGGCCTCAAGCCATTTCGCGGAATCTGGGCTCATCATCGCTTCCTCATAGTTCGTAGGTTCGTCATGGTCAAATAACATGACCTCCAAAACAGGATTACCGTACCACTCTGGTGTGGATCTCACTCTGGTTTACCTACGAGGTTTGGTAGTAACTTGATCTAAAGTTACATGATCATCATCATTAACTTCCTCACTAATTGGTGTAGGAGTGACAGGAACAGATTTCTGTGATGAACTACTTTCCAATAAGGGAGCAGGTAAAGTTACCTCATCAAGTTCTACTTTCCTCCCACTCACTTCTTTCGAGAGAAACTCCTTCTCTAGAAAGGATCCATTCTTAGCAACGAATGTCTTGCCTTCGGATCTGTGATAGAAGGTGTACCCAACTGTCTCCTTTGGGTATCCTATGAAGACACATTTCTCCGATTTGGGTTTGAGCTTATCAGGATGAAACCTTTTCACATAAGCATCGCAACCCCAAACTTTAAGAAACGACAACTTTGGTTTCTTGCCAAACCACAGTTCATAAGATGTCGTCTCAACGGATTTAGATGGTACCCTATTTAACGTGAATGCAGTTGTCTCTAATGCATAACCCCAAAACGATAGTGGTAGATCGGTAAGAGACATCATATATCGCACCATATCTAATAAAGTACGGTTATGATGTTCGGACACACCATAACACCGTGGTGTTCCAAGTGGCGTGAGTAGTGAAACTATTTCACATTGTTTTAACTGAAGGCCAAACTCGTAACTTAAATACTCTTCTCCACAATCAGATCGTAGAAACTTTATTTTCTTGTTACGATGATTTTCCGCTTCACTCTGAAAATTATATGAACTTTTCAAATGTTTCAGACTTCTGTTTCATTAAGTAGATATACCCATATCTGCTCAAATCATCTGTGAAGGTCAGAAAATAATGATACCTGCTACGAGCCTCAATATTCATCGGACCACATACATCTGTATGTATGATTTCCAACAAATCTGTTGCTCTCTCCATAGTTCCGGAGAACGGCGTCTTAGTCATCTTGCCCACAAGGCATGGTTCGCAAGTATCAAGTGATTCATAATCAAGTGATTCCAAAAGCCCATTAGCATGGAGTTTCTTCATGCGCTTTACACCAATATGACCTAAACGGCAGTGCCACAAATAAGTTGCACTATCATTATTAACTTTGCATCTTTTGGCTTCAATATTATGAATATGTGTATCACTACGATCGAGATCCAACAAACCATTTTCGTTGGTGTGTATGACAATAGAAGGTTTTTATTCATGTAAACAGAACAACAATTGTTCTCTAACTTAAATGAATAACCGTATTGCAATAAACATGATCAAATCATATTCATGCTCAACGCAAACACCAAATAACACTTATTTAGTTTCAACACTAATCCCGAAAGTACAGGGAGTGTGCGATGATGATCATATCAATCTTGGAACTACTTCCAACACACATCGTCACCTCGCCTTTTTACTAGTCTCTGTTTATTCTGCAACTCCCGTTTCGAGTTACTACTCTTTAGCAACTGAACCAGTATCAAATACTGAGGGGTTGCCAATATACCTTTGTTCACTTTGCCATCCTTCTTATCCACCAAATACTTGGGGCAGTTCCGCTTCCAGTGACCAGTCCCTTTGCAGTAGAAGCACTTAGTCTCAGGCTTAGGTACAGACTTGGGCTTCTTCACTTGAGTAGCAACTTGCTTGCCGTTCTTTTTGAAGTTCCCCTTCTATCCCTTTGCCCTTTTATTGAAACTAGTGGTCTTGTTAACCATCAACACTTGATGCTCTTTCTTGATTTCTACCTTTGTTGATTTCAGCATCGCGAAGAGCTCGGGAATTACTTTCGTCATTCCTTACATACTATAGTTCATCACGAAGTTCTACTAACTTGGTGATGGTGACTAGAGAATTCTGTCAATCACTATTTTATCTGGAAGATTAACTCCCACTTGATTCAAGCGATTGTAGTACCCAGACAATCTGAGCACATGCTCACTGCTTGAGCTATTCTCCTCCATCTTTTAGCTATAGAACTTGTTGGAGACTTCATATCTCTCAACTCGGGTATTTGCTTGAAATATTAACTTCAACTCCTGGAACATCTCATATGGTCCATGACGTTCAAAACGTCTTTGAAGTCCCGATTCTAAGCCGTTAAGCATGGCGCACTAAACTATCAAGTAGTCATCATATTGAGCTAGCCAAACGTTCATAACGTCTGCATCTGCTCCTGTAATAGGTCTGTCACCTAGCGGTGCATCAAGGACATAATTTTTCTGTGCAGCAATGAGGATAATCCTCAGATCACGGATCCAATCCGCATCTTTGCTACTAACATCTTTCAACATAATTTTTCTCTAGGAACATATCAAAAATAAACACAGGGAAGCAACAACGCGAGCTATTGATCTACAACATAATTTGCAAAATACTATCAGGACTAAGTTCATGATAAATTTAAGTTCAATTAATCATATTACTTAAGAAATCCCACTTAGATAGACATCCCTCTAATCCTCTAAGTGATCACGTGATCCATATCAACTAAACCATGTCCGATCATCACGTGAGATGGAGTACTTTCAATGGTGAACATCACTATGTTGATCATATCTACTATATGATTCACGCTCGACCTTTCGGTCTCCGTGTTCCGAGGCCATATCTGCATATGCTAGGCTCGTCAAGTTTAACCTAAGTATTCCGCGTGTGCAACTGTTTTGCACCCGTTGTATTTGAACGTAGAGCCTATCACACACGATCATCACGTGGTGTCTTAGCACGAAGAACATTCGCAACGGTGCATACTCAGGGAGAACACTTTTATCTTGAAATTTTAGTGAGAGATCATCTTATAATGCTACCGTCAATCAAAGCAAGATAAGATGCATAAAAGATTAACATCACATGCAATCAATATAAGTGATATGATATGGCCATCATCATCTTGTGCTTGTGATCTCCATCTCCGAAGCACCGTCATGATCACCATCGTCACCGGCTCGACACCTTGATCTCCATCGTAGTATCGTTGTCGTCTCGCCAACTTATTGCTTTTACGACTATCGCTACCGCTTAGTGATAAAGTAAAACAATTACATGGCGATTGCATTGCATACAATAAAGCGACAACCATATGGCTCCTGCCAGTTGCCGATAACTCGGTTACAAAACATGATCATTTCATACAATAAAATATAGCATCATGTCTTGACCATATCACATCACAACATGCCCTGCAAAAACAAGTTAGACGTCCTCTACTTTGTTGTTGCAAGTTTTACGTGGCTGCTACGGGCTTAGCAAGAACCGTTCTTACCTACGCAACAAAACCACAACGATAGTTTGTCAAGTTGGTGCTGTTTTAACCTTCGCAAGGACCGGGCGTAGCCACACTCGGTTCAACTAAAGTGAGAGAGACAGACACCCGCCAGTCACCTTTAAGCAACGGGTGTTCGCAACGGTGAAACCAGTCTCGCGTAAGCGTACGCGTAATGTCGGTCCGGGCCGCTTCATCTCACAATACCGCCGAACCAAAGTATGACATGCTGGTAAGCAGTATGACTTATATCGCCCACAACTCACTTGTGTTCTACTCGTGCATAGCATCAACGCATAAAACCAGGCTCGGATGCCACTGTTGGGGAACGTAGTAATTTCAAAAAATTTCCTACGCACACGCAAGATCATGGTGATGCATAGCAACGAGAGGGAAGAGTGTTGTCCACGTACCCTCGTAGACCGAAAGCGGAAGCGTTATCACAACGCGGTTGATCTAGTCGTACGTCTTCACGATCCGACCGATCAAGTACCGAACACACGGCACCTCCAAGTTCAGCACACGTTCAGCTCGATGACGTCCGTCGAACTCCGATCCAGCCGAGTGTTGAGGGAGAGTTTCGTCAGCATGACGGCATGGTGACGATGATGATGTTCTACCGACGCAGGGCTTCGCCTAAGCTCCGCAACGATATTATCGAGGTGTAATATGGTGGACGGGGGCACCGCACACGGCTAAAATATCGTATATCAATTGTGTGTCTAGAGGTGCCCCCTGCACCCGTATATAAAGGAGCAAGGGGGAGGCCGGCTGCCCTTGGGGCGCGCCAAGGAGAGGGGGGGAGTCCTCCTCCTAGTAGGAGTAGGACTCCCCTTTCCTAGTCCAACTAGGAAGAGAGAGGGGGAAGGAAAGAGAGGGAGAGGGAGAGGGAAAGAGGGGCCGCGCCCCCCTCCCCTAGTCCAATTCGGACTCCTCATGGGAGGGGGCGCGCCACCTCCTGGCTGCTGCCCTCTCTCTCCCCTCAGGCCCACTAAGGCCCAATACTTCCCCGGGGGGTTCCGGTAACCCCTCCGGCACTTCGGTTTTATCCGAAACTTCTCCGGAACACTTCTGGTGTCCGAATATAGTCGTCCAATATATCAATCTTTATGTCTCGACCATTTTGAAATTCCTCGTCATGTCCGTGATCACATCCGGGACTCCGAACAACCTTCGGTACATCAAAACATATAAACTCATAATATAACTGTCATCGTAACGTTAAGCGTGCGGACCCTACGGGTTCGAGAACTATGTAGACATGACCGAGACACCTCTCCGGTCAATAACCAGTAGCGGAACCTGGATGCTCATATTGGTTCCTACATATTCTATGAAGATCTTTATCGGTCAGACCGCATAACAACATACGTTGTTCCCTTTGTCATCAGTATGTTACTTGCCCGAGATTCGATCGTCGGTATCTCGATACCTAGTTCAATCTCGTTACCGGCAAGTCTCTTTACTCGTTCTGTAATACATCATCCCGCAACTATCTCATTAATCACAATGCTTGCAAGGCTTATAGTGATGTGCATTACCGAGTGGGCCCAGAGATACCTCTCCGACAATCGGAGTGACAAATCCTAATCTCGAAATACGCCAACCCAACAAGTACCTTTGGAGACACCTGTAGAGCACCTTTATAATCACCCAGTTACGTTGTGACGTTTGGTAGCACACAAAGTGTTCCTCCGGTAAACGGGAGTTGCATAATCTCATAGTCATAGGAACATGTATAAGTCATGAACAAAGCAATAGCAACATACTAAACGATCGAGTGCTAAGCTAACGGAATGGTTCAAGTCAATCACGTCATTCTCCTAATGAGGTGATCCCGTTAATCAAATGACAACTCATGTCTATGGCTAGGAAACAAAACCATCTTTGATTATCGAGCTAGTCAAGTAGAGGCATACTAGTGACACTCTGTTTGTCTATGTATTCACACATGTCTTATGTTTCCGGTTAATACAATTCTAGCATGAATAATAAACATTTATCATGACATAAGGAAATAAATAATACTTTATTATTGCCTCTAGGGCATATTTCCTTCACTGACCTACACGGCTGCAACGTATCATGTTGCAGAATTTTCAGACAAAGAGTAAGGTGCGCTAGGTCATTGTTGTACACTTAGTTTTCCGTGGAGTTGGATGGACTCATTTATCTTCGACGCTTCCACAGTTATCTTAATTTAGATGGCCTTCAACCATATTATTGTAATAACTTCTGCTTATGAGACACTAGATGTAATAAGTGTGTGATTGAACTCTGTTATAATTCCTCGAGTACTGTGTGTGTCAGCAATACTGATCCAGGGATGACACTTAAGCACAGAGACTCCGATCCATTGGGATCGGGTCGCTACAAGATGGTATCAGAGCACATGCTAACTATAGGACGCGACCACTAGGAAAAGCAACATGATACTCTTCTCTACTCATTTCTAACTCTTCCCGATTTCTACTCTATAGATGTTGAACCCAGCAACAAGTTCACTTAGCCGGATGACTACACCCCTTTCGGACGACACTTGAAGGAGGTCACTAGGTACCTGAACATCGACATACCAAGATTCACCGGGACATTCACTGCAATCTTGCTAGAAGAGGAGCGCTGGACGATTCAAGTTCGTGTTCCTAGAAGGACTTTTGCACCAATTACCGAGCCCATCGAGTTTTCCTTTGATGCACCAACCTGGAGTTTAGGAAAGAGCATGGCCGCCCACATCACCATTGGACGCATAGGCGTGGTGTACAACAAGGATCTGAAAGACACCATCTACCAGATATGTGGACGCCGAGATAAGCAATGGGAGATGATTCACACCAGGAAGGATGGATCTATTGCAGCCTACATACAGGAGATGAACCAGCACATTCATCGATATGAGAACCAGATGTGTGCTAACATGATAGATATGAAGAAGGTGATGACCCGGAACATGGAGCTAGAAGAGGAACTCAAGGCAACACGCGATGGATATGAAGAGGAAATTATTGTGCTACTGGAGCAGAATGAAGACCTGAAGAGGAAGCTAGGAATATTCATGGGGGATCCCAAACCTGAAGTGGACATGCGTTCTGAAGACTACATCATACTAGACGACACGGACACAGACCCCGACAGCGATGATGAGGACATTGATGACTTTGAAGACGAAGCTGGAGCGGATATTATGGAGTCTTCCACCGATCAAAATTTCTAGTTGACCACCATATTACAATTAGAGTTCTTCCTTGTATATAGTAATGGTTTGCGAGATCTGTAATAGTAGCTTAGATCGATTGTATGAATCTTGTTTGATACTGAGTGGTGTGGAATGAATATGTTTGTCTCATGTGCATATGGGTAGTGAAATCTCTCATTAGGCCTATTCTATTCTGTTCTCATCCCTCTAACCTATCAGATTCCTCTGAGACGTGATACCTGATTCACCTTCCCACCTAAGCTCACCCAGTTGATCCAACAGCAGAATGCCTTGATGCAGTTGCTCATTCAGAACTAAGGCAACAACAACAACTACAACCCTCCAACACCACCCCAGTTGACAATTTAGCCTGTTTCCTAAGGTTGAATCCGCCGGAGTTCTCTAGCAGCACCGAGCCGATTGTCGCTGATGACTGGCTCCGCAAGATTGGAAGGGAGCTGACCACTGTAGGTTGCACTGATGCTGAGAAGGTGCACTTTGCCGCACAACAACTGGATGGACCCACAACCTCATGGTGGGAGAACTACTGCCACTTTCCCCATGGCCAATGTTACTTGGGATCAGTTTCAGCAGGCTTTCCGCACCGCACATGTCTCAGCTGGAGCCATGAGTATGAAGAAGCGTGAGTTCCGCAACTTATGCTAGGGGAATCGTACTGTGGCACAGTACGTGGATGAATTCAGCAAGTTAGCACGCTACGCCCCAGATGATGTGGCCACCGATGCACGAAGTAGGAGAAGTTTCTTGAGGGACTGAATGATGAGCTAAGTATGCAGTGGATGGTGGAAACTTTCACCAACTACCAGGAGCTGGTAGACAGTGCCCTCATGATTGAAGGCAAGCAGCACTAGATAGAGAGCCGCAAGCAGAAGTATGGACAGGGGAAGTACAACTCTGGAGCTCAGCAAAAGCCTCGTTATTCCTCATACTCAGGAGGACACACTCATAACCATGGAGGACATAACCATGGAGGGCATTCTCATTCTGGAGGAAGTGGACATAACCACAGTGGCCCTAAGAATGGAAATGGGAATGGAGGAACCAGCAGTCAGAATCGTTCCAACCCCGCGACACCCGCCAAGAAGGATCTGAGTCACATTACTTGTTTCAAGTGCGGCAAGACTGGACACTACGCCACCGAGTGTCCTGAAGCAATGAATGGTAATGGCAATGGGAGTTCAGGAAAGAAGCCAAATCCCTTCACCAGAGGTCAGGTGAACCACATCAACATGGAGGAAGTTGAAGAGCAGCCTGTTGTAGTTATTGGTATGTTTTTGATTAAGTCATTTACAACCCTTCTTCTTTTTGACACTGGTGCATCGCATTCATACATATCAAGGGGATTTGTGGATAAATTGAGTTGGAAACCATTGCCCTTAGGTCACCTATGTTAGTGAGCTCACCAGGAGCGGAATATATGGCTAGACGATGGTGTTGCCAGTTGCCATTGACCATAGGTAAACATGTTTTCCCCTCCAACCTCATTGTTTTGGAATCACAAGGATTGGATATAATACTAGGCATGGATTGGCTATCGAAGTATGGAGGAAACATCAATTGTGCTAGTAAGTCAATTCATCTCACCACCCCAGAGGGGAAACGGATCAAGTATGTGTCTAGGCATGCGGCAAGGAGGACCCAAGTAAATTCACTCTTAGGAGTTGTTCATGAGGAAGTGCCAGTTGTGAAGGATTATCCGGATGTATTCCCGGAGGAATTACCAGGCATGCCACCAGATCAAGACAGAGAGTTTTTGATCGAGTTGTTGCCAGGCACCGGACCAATATCTAAGAGACCGTACCGGATGCCCGCAAATCATATGGAGGAAATTAAGAAGCAGATTAAGGAGTTTTGGTTGGATTTCTCGGACATGTTATATCTGGAGAAGGAATAGCAGTAGACCCTTCAAAGGTACAATCTGTCACCGAGTGGTTGGCACCCACCTCAGTAGGAGAGATACGCATTTTTCCTTGGACTCGCAGGATATTATCAGAGATTCATTGAGAATTTTTCCATGATTGCAAAGCCCATGACGGAATTATTGAAGAAGGACACTAAGTTCTAATGGACCGAGGAGTGTGAGGCCAGTTTTCAGGAGTTGAAGAAATGTTTAGTTACAGCCCCAGTGTTAATTCTTCTGGATATACGCAAGGATTTCCAAGTATATTGCGACGCTTCACGACAGAGACTTGGAGGCATTCATATGCAAGAAGGAAGAGTTGTTTCATATGCCTCACGACAGCTTCGGCCTCATGAGTTAAATTATGCCATGCATGATTTGGAGTTAGCAGCCGTAGTGCATGCGCTCAAGACCTGGAAGCATTTTCTTATCGGAAATCGTTGTGATGTTTACACGGATCATAAGAGTTTGAAGTACATTTTCACGCAGAAGGAGTTGATCTCAGGCAGAGGAGATGGTTGGAGCTCATAAAGGATTATGACATGAAACTACATTATCATCCAGGCAAGACCAATGTTGTAGCAGACGCTTTGAGCCGCAAGAGTTATGTCAATACTCTCATAACCGGAGGATTACCCCAGGAGTTAGCCGACGATCTCAGGGAACTTAGAATGGAGATAGTTCTTAGAGGTTTTGTTGCAGCGTTGGAAGTTCAGTCCATGTTGTTGGGAAAGATTCGTGAAGCCCAGAAGACAGATAAGGAGATTACGGGGATAAATGAGAAGACGAGTAAAGGAAAGGCCAAAGTTTTCGTGAGGATGAACACAAAACAATATGGTTTTAGGATTGTATTTATGTTCCCAATGATCCAGAGATCAGGAAGTTAATTCTTCAAAGGCTCATGATTCGCCATACTCGATTCACCCAGGCAACACAAAGATGTATTTGGATTTGAAGGAACGTTTCTGGTGGACGGGGATGAAGAAGGATATTGCCGAGTGATACGTCTCCAACGTATCTATAATTTATGAAGTATTCATGCTATTATTTCACCATTCTTGGGTGTTTTACAATCATTTTGTAGCAACTTTATATAATTTTTTGGGACTAACCTATTGACCCAGTGCCAAGTGCGAGTTGCTGTTTTTTTTGCTGATTTTTTTACATAGCTGGAAATCAATACCAAATGGAGTCCAAATGCAATGAAACTCCACGGAGATTTTTTATGGACGAAAAGGAACCCAATGGGCCAGAGCTGCACCTGGGGGGTGCCCCAAGGGGGGCATAACCCACCAGGGCGCGCCAGGCCCCCCTAGCGCGCCCAGGTGGGTTGTGCCCACCTCGGTGGCCTCCCGCACCCCCTCTTCGCACTATAAATTCCCAAATATTCCAAAACCCATCGAGGTTACCCTATATCAGAATTTCCGCCGCTGCAAGGTCTCTGCATCCATGAAAACCAATCTAGACCCTGTTACGGCACCCTGCCGGAGGGGGGAATCATCTCCGATGGCCATCTTCATCATCCCGGCTGCCACCACGATGAAGAGGGAGTAGTCCACCCTCGAGGTTGAGGATTTGTACCAGTAGCTATGTGTTCAGTCTCTCTCTCTCGTGATCTATATCTTGGGTTTGTTAATATAGTCGGATCATATGATGTTTCTCCCCTCTATACTCTTGCTGTGATGAATTGATTCTTTACCCTTTGAAGCTTTGTCTCGTCTGATGGAATATTCAGAGATGAGAACACATGATATATGTCTTGCAATATGAATACTTGAGGTTAAAATTGGGGTATCATATTGATTCACTTGATATATGTTATGGCATTCAACTCGCAGATTCCCGCATGATATTGGGGTAATCTATGCATAGGAGTTGATGCACGTTTTTATTATCTTTTCTCTGATAGAAACTTTGGGCTCTCCTTGTAGTTCTTTGTGTGGATTGAGTATTATGAATATGAATATGTTGTGGTGTTATTCTAGTACGAACTCTAGGATAGATCGAACAGAAAAAATAGCTTTGCATTATTTTAGTAAGAACTCTTGAATAGATCGAGCGGAAAGAATAGCTTTGAGGTGGTCTCGTACCCTACAAACAATTTCTATCTTTTGTTCTCCGCTAATAGGAACTCGGGAGTGCTTCTTTGTTGCACCTTGAGGGATAATCATATGATCCAACTATGTTAGCATTGTTGAAAGGTTGCACTAGTGAAAGTATGGACCCTAGGCCTCATTTTCAAGCATTGCAATACCGTTTTTGTGCCCGTTTACTAATTGCTACCTTGCTGTTTTTATTTATTCAGATTATAAAAATATATTTCTACCATCAATATTACACTTTTATCACCATCTCTTCGCCGAACTAGTGCACCTATACAATTTCCCATTGTATTGGGTGTGTTGGGGACACAAGAGATTTCTTGTATTTGGTTGCAGGGTCGTTTGAGAGACACCATCTTCATCCTACATGTCCCACGGATTGATAAACCTTAGGTCATCCACTTGAGGGAAAATTTCTACTGTCCTACAAAACTCTGCGCTTGGAGGCCCAACACGAGTCTACAAGAATAAAGTTGCGTAGTTTCTTGTTTAGATCATGCAATTGAATCTTTTAGTTTCTTGTTTTATCACTAGTTTGTTTTATAAAAGAAAACTTTAGAAAAACTGAAATTTAGGTTGCATCATATTATTGATCATCTTTATAATATCTTTCTTGAAAATGATGGATCGGAAAATTGTGCTCAATTGTTAGAAGAAGAAGTCAATAAAATGTTTGGCACAAAATATTTGAATGATGAACATGATTGCAATGTTGTTGGTATGAACTCTTTGAATATCCATGATGTTAATGATATGCAAAGCCATAAGCTTGGGGATGATATGTTTGATGAAGATGATATTTTTAGTCCCCCAAGTTTTAATGAGAAAATTTATTATGATGATTGCATGTCTCCTATTTATGATGATTATATTGATGAAAGTGGATTTGGAGAGGTCATGACTTTATTTAATGATGAATCCCCTATTTTGGAGGAGGTTGCAATTGATTATGACAACAAAGTTCCTATATCTGATGATTATGGTGATGACATGTGCGCTGTATTGAATAATTATAAACATGGAACATTTCATCATGATTTTAATTTCCAATCACATGAGAGTTATTTTGTTGAGTTTGCTCCCATAATTATTGAGGAGAATAAAATTGCTTATGTGGAGAGTAATAAATTTTCTATGCTTATGGATCATGAATAGAATGCTTTATGTAATAGCTATATTGTTGAATTCGCTCATGATGCTACTGAAAATTATTATGAGAGAGGAACATATGCTTTTACATATTGCAATAATATCAAGTTTCCTCTCTATGTGTTGAAAATCTTGAAGTTTTGCTTGTTTTGTGTTCCTATGCTAGTTGAGTCTTGTTCCCATAAGTTGTTTGCTCACAAAATCCCTATGCATAGGAAGTGGGTTATACTTAAATGTGCTTGCCATGTGATTCATGATGCTCTCTTTACATTTCAATTCTTATCTTTCATGCGAGCATGTTTGAAATCATCATGCCTAGCTAAAAGGCGTTAAAGAAAAGAGCTTGTTGGGAGACAACCCAACACTTTTACCTACTGTTTTTGTGTGTTCACATGATTATGCTACTGTAGTAATCATGTTTTAGTGCTTTGTTTCAATAAAGTGCCAAGTGAAGCCTTTGGGATCATGTTGGGTGATAGTTGATTTGACCCTGCTGAAAAACAGAAACTTTTGCGCTCACGAAAATAAGTCTCATTTTTCACAGAAGAGTGCTTTTGAGTTTATTCTTTTTTCAGAAGTTTAATATACAAACTTCTCACGTGGTACTAATTTTTTAATAATTTTTGGAGTAGCAAAAGTATGGTAGTTATCCAGATCATTACAGACAGTTCTGTTTTTGACAGATTCTGTTTTCAATGCATAGTTTGCTTGCTTTCTAGTTTCTGTAGCTTATATTGCTCAATATAAATTGTGGAAATGATATGCTACAGTAGGAATTGTGTGGAAACAATTATGAATCTTGTCTTTGACAGTACCAAAGTGAAATAGTTTGCCCTTTATCATACTAACCTATCTCCCGAAGTTCCGTTAAGTTTTGTGTGATTGAAGTTTTCAAGTTTTGGGTGAGATATCGATATGAGGAGAATAAGGAGTGACAAGACCCTAAGATTGGGGATGCCCAAGGCACCCCAAGGTAATATTCAAGGATGATTCCAGAAACTAAGCTTGGGGATGCCCCGGAAGGCATCCCCTCTTTCGTCTCCAACATTATCGGTAACCTCACTTGGAACTATGTTTTCATTCGTCACATGACATGTGTTTTGCTTGGAGCGTCAATTTATTTTGTTAGGATTTTCTTGCTGTTATTTGGAATAATTTTTTGCATCTTTTATTTCAATAAAAGTGGCATTGATAGCCTTTGCCATGCTTATCTTGCAAGTATACATGTTGCTGTTTGAAAACAGAAAGTTTATCGATGTTGCAAAAATTCCCTAGAAAAATCAGAGTGTGATAAAATTTTGAAACTTTTTTGCGTCATAAGCTCTGATAAATTTTATACAGTGTGGTAAAGTTTTCATAATTTTTGGAGTTAGGTAAGTATGATGAATCTTGCATTCTCTACATACTGTACTGTTTTGGCAGATTGCTGTTAGGTTTGCATTGTTTGCATATGTTTGCTTGTTTAATGATTCTATTTGAGGATAGGAGTACTAAATATGTAGAGGAATTTAGTATGCAATGTTAAATAATAATTTTTGTGATTTGCTACAGTGGAGAATGATAAGGTTTTGCATTGGTTTATACTAACTTATCTCACGAGTTCTTGTTGAGTTTGTGTGGATGAAATTTTTGAGATTTAGGAAAACCGTGAAATGAGAGGAATGAAGAAGACACAAGAGCTTAAGCTTGGGGATTACCAAGGCATCCCAAGTTAATATTCCAATAAGTCTCAAGAATCTAAGCTTGGGGATGCCCCAGTGGGCATCCCACCTTTCTTCTTCAACAATTATCGGTTAGTATCGGTTGAGCCTAAGTTTTTGCTTCTTCACATGATGTGTGCTATCCTTGAAATTTCATTTTATTTTCATTTTTCTTGCTGTTTTAATAAAATATTTAGATCTGAAACTTTTAAATAAGAGAGAGTGCTCACATAGCTATCTATTTACTTAACTACTCGCATGATATTCACTTATATCTTTTTGGAGTAGTTTGTCATTTACTCTTGTGCTTCACTTATACCCTATGAGTAAATTGTTGAATAAATTGAATGTCATGAAGTTGAAATCATATCATGCCTAGTGGTAGCTTCACATTGGGTTTAAAAAGTGAAATCTTTTGAGGCTTGACAATCACAATATTGGTCATACAAGCAATTCACGAATAATTAGTATAAGGAAGAGAACTTTCACATGCAAATACACTATCATGGAAATCTTTTGTGATTGTGAGCCCCCATCAAAATATTATATGCCAAAATTGGCGACGTTGGACAAGGAAGACAACATAATGATTTATGTTTGCTCATATTCACATAGAAGTCATATTGACATAGATCCTTTAACATGTGGTGCTTGCCCCCCATATTTGATAGACAAAAATGCCGCACCAAGTAGAGATACTACTTGTGCATCCAAAAACCCTTAAACCCAAATCTTATTTTCAAGAGTCCATCATACCTGCCTATATGCGGTATTTCCGTGCCGTTCTAAGCAAATTTGTATGTGCCATCTCTAATTTTCAAAAATAAATTTCTCTTTTGTGTGCTCATACCGCTCGCTAGGCGGTGAGGGGTGGCCAATATTTTCCATGCTAGATGTGTTATTCTCACGATGAGTGTTTATTCACTTGTCATTGCACGAGAGTAAGGCAAAGGTTTTAGGGATGCCCAGTCCCGAAATGAAAAATGAATTTACTTTATGTTGTCAAATAATAAATTCCTTGGAAAGTGTCACTACAAAAAAAAGAACCATCCGTGACATTTTTGGCCGAACGAATTTTTTTCCTGTCGTGCTTATGACACTTCTATGATGATAATTGTGACGAAACCTGGTATCATCTTGACAGAAAATGGGCTTCTACTTCTATGAAAAAAAATCATGACAGAAAATGGGCTTTTCGTCTTGGGCGGGCCGGAGATGCAGCTGCGTCCATGACGGAGAAAACAATGGTAGAAGCGAGGGTGAGGAAAATATCGAGGGACTTCCCGGTTACGGTGGGTGGTCGGGGGCTGAGCGATGCGTGTTTGTCTCATACGTACGCGCGTGTGTGCGAGGTGTTGCGCTCTAACTGAACCCGAGCGATTGCACTCCAGGCTACGCGTTACTGAACCAGAGCGACCAATCGATCCCTTGCTGTTAACTGAACCCGAGTGATTCCTTCGCTAGTGCTGCTAACTGAAGCCGATCGAACACTGCTGCCTCCTTTCCTTGATGAACAGTGAGCATTGTTGGGAGGGTTTGGATGAACAGTTCCCGGTGGGGGGTTGGATGAACAGGACCCCGTGGTAGTAGAGGTCGTTGCCGCTGGATGAACAGGACCCCGGTCGATCGAGCCGGTGGATGAACAGGATCCCGTGGAGGGCTGGATGAACAGGACCCTGTGGAGGGCTGGTTGAACAGTAGCCAATGGAGGGCTGGTTGAACAGTAGCCGGTGGAGGGCTGGATGAACAATAGCTCATGGAGGGGTGGTTGAACAGGATCCCGCGGAGAGGGATGGTTGAATAGTATCTGGTGGAGGAGCGGTGGACGCTAGACTAACATGAGCCCGTGGATGAACAGTCGCAGGTGGAGGCTGGAGGAGGTCGACGGTGGATGAACAGGAGCCCGTGGAGGCAGTCGATGTGGATGAACAGTAGCCCGTGGAGCCAGTCGATGGTGGAGATGAACAGTATCCCGTGGAGTCCCGTTTTGCGGTATGCCACACCCCTCCTGATGAACAGGACCCCTGTTTCGACCGTAGCGCTCCAACACAGATCCGTTTCCTATGTTCTGCGGTACGCCACACCCCTCTAGATCAACATGACCCCATTTTGACCGTAGGAGGTTTGTTTCCTCCGTTCTGTGGTACGCCAGGCCTCGTTCCATCGGCTATTCCGTCCAAGCCGGTTGGCTCCCGATGAACAGCACGCGTTCTGTTGCCTCCCGATGAACATGACGCATTCCGTTGCCTCCCCATGAACACGACGATGACGTAGTTTCTCCATTCCGACCCAGCCATGTACACGAGCCCTGGCCGTACATATGCGCGAGTAGGCGTTCGAGACCCCGCCCGTATGTACGTATGTGGCCGTATTTACTTTCTTGCACCCTGGCCGCTGTATGTACATGTACATGGTATGTGTGCACCTCTACTACGACACGTGCCTGTCCTTACACGGCCACGGTTCATCACTGCAGCCTGTAGACACACCGATCGACTAGTATGTACGTACACGTTCGCGACCAGAATGACAAACGCTACGTACGCTTCGACCAGGTGGGTCCCGACTGCCAGGCACTTCCTTGCATGCGAAGATGTAGCTGGTGTGTCCTAGCAGTCAGGGGGGACACTTTTTTTCACAAAATACGGTGGCCTGTCCTGTGGGTCCCTGCTGTCAGGTGGAGGAATCATTAGTTTCCGAATAATAAGGAGGCACTTCCTTGCTGCGGTCATGGACCCAGCTGTTAGCCTCTCCACGTACAATACTCTTCCGATGGAAGTCGGTCGTTGACCACATTGACCATGCCGCGCTGAGAGCACCAAGGCGGTGGACGACGGCGAGGCCTAGGAAGGGGACGACGCGAAGCCGGGGACGATGCGGCAGTGGATGCCCACGCGGAGAGGAGTACAAGGGTTCACTGGTTCTGCTGCGGTGTGAGGCTGCCGTCATCACAGGGCCTGGCCAGCGGTGGGAGTAGTAAGGGGCGGTGAGGCCTCCGCGACAGCATAGCCGGTCATGGGAGGCAGGAGCAGGCGGCACGACCGGTGTTGCTTTGGGCGGCTGGAGCAAGAAGACCAGAGGTTGAAGAAGCAGTACGGCCGTTGGATGGACATCGTACAGTCACTGGAGCTAGAATCGTTCATATGGACTAAGTTGATAAAGCCCTCCGTCCCTGTCAACGTAGTAGGCCCACATGTCAGCCTCCGACTAAGCTGGGTCCCAGCTAGCAGGGGGAGTATTCATTTTTTTTGTGTAATAAGGAGGCACTTCCTTGCATGCGAAGATATAGCTGGTGGGTCTGACCTGTCAGCGGGGGGAACGTTTTTTTCATGAAATACAGAGGCCCTCCCGGTGGGTCCCAGATGTCAGGTGGAGGAATCATTATTTTGCGCGTAATAAGGAGGCATTTCCTTGTGAGCGGCCGTGGACCCAGGTGTCAGCCTCTCCACGTAAAGTCCACATCCAATGGATGTCGTTCGTTGACCACGGCGCACCGAGAGCACCAGGGCGGTGGATGACGGCAAGGCCTAGGAAGGGGACGACGCGGAGCCGGGGAAGACGCGGCAGTGGATGCCCACGCGGAGAGTACGAGGGTTTACTGGTTCGACTGCGGTGTGAGCCTGCTGTCGGCACAGGGACTGGCCAACGGTGGGAGTAGTAGGGGGCGGTGAGGCCTCAACGGCAGCACAGGCAACCACTGGAGGCAGGAGCAGGCAGTCTCGCCGGCACTGGTCTGGGCGGCTGGTGCAAGAAGAGCAGCCATTGAAGAAACAGTAGGACCGTTCAATTCAAATCCAACGGTCACTGCTGCTAGAATCGTTTGTTGACTAAGTTGACAAAGCCCTGCGTACGCGTCAAGTTAGTAGGCCCACAAGTCAGCCTCCGAACCGGTGCGCCCCAGATGTTAGCTGGAGGAATCATTTTTTTCGCGTATTAAGGAGGCAGTTAATTGCGTGCGGCCAGGCCAGTAGAGGGAGTAGGGTTGGCCGATGAAGTCTGCGCGGCATGACAACGGGCCACAAGAGGAGGGAGTAGGCACTCCCGCCGGCGTGGTTTAGGCGGCTGGAGCAGGAAGATCAAAGATTGAAGAAGCACGTCGGCCGTTGGATGGACATCCAACAATCACAGCTGCTAGAATCGTGTGTTGACTGACAAAGCCTTGCGTAAACAAGTCGGCCTCGAAATTTGTGGCGTGTACAACCCATTTGCTATTATTTTACTCATTTTATAATTCATATGGAATTTATTGTAGCCGATTTTCCATTTTTAGAATTGCTGCCCATTTTCTGGTCAGTACCAGGGTTAAAAAATTGAACTAAAAATGTGCGAAATTTTGGAAATTAGCAATTTTTTGTTGGGGAACAAAATATTTTTAATCCAAAAATTATTAGCCATACTAAAACAAATTTAAAAATAAATTAGTACTATGTCATGTTAAAATCCAATGAAATATAAAATATCAGTGAAGAAAAAAACAAAAAAGAAACAAATTTTCCCATTTACTTTTAACAGAAACTGGCCAAACTCTTTGGCCAGGCCGGAATGCATCCCTCCTCGTCTTGAAAGATTTGCAGCCCAGTAAGTCGGAGAAAACAAATAGGTCTAGCTTTGGTATTCTTCAAAAAGAAATAGTGGCCTACTTATTTTCCCAAAGAAAAAACTATAGGGCTGGTCATGTTGTTAGACGGGCCACAGAGACCGCACAACCCAGTTTATAGTCTGCTCCTCCGAACAAATCCTCAAAAAACAATTTGTGCAATTCTGTCGTTAATTGACTATACGTTGAAAATGATGTGGGTCCTAGATATCAGCAGGGTGGATTAGAGTAAAAAACGAGGGGTGCATCTGAGTAGTAAAAGAGGCGCTTTGCTTGTGTTCAGGAGTGAACCCGGTGGGTCCGTACTATTATACTCACATCTACAGTCCTCTCCCGATTCACTATGTTGACAGGGCCGGACGGTGGCGCCACGATGAGCGCACCAAGTTGGAGGATAAAGTGCTGTCACCAATGTGCTCGGCTGGGTTGGACATTCTTATTGAAAAATAAAAATGGACCGGAACTATTTACGACGTTGACTACGATTTGCATGGGTCCGCTGGTTGCAGGAAGAAAATGGTGGGAGAAAGAAGACTGATCGCTATCTTTGCCTAAGAATTATATTGACTGAATGTAACGACACTATCATAGGAACTAATATCCTCCTGTTAAATCGTGAATATAAAGAACTGGTGCATGAGCATTAGGTTTATTTATTTAGTTATTTACTTATTTATGTTTAGGGGACCATGAGCATGTACCTGGGCAGGATTTATGTGAGAGCCTCCCTTCCAGTTAATTATGGGCTCCTCTATTGGGCCTTCATCAGTGGGCTGCATGTTATCAACAAGTGGAAAATGTGTTCCTACGAAAAATAGTATGCACTACGTACGGTACGGGGCACTAAAGGATCGGACCGTGCAACGATTTCCAAAACATTGTGTTTGTCGTTCTAACAACACATTTATTCAACCAACAGACGAAATATACAACTGATTATACATTGAAAACAGCAGCAGCAGTAACCAGGGCTTGGGGTGCAACAGAAGCAGTAAGCAGGCCAGAAGAGTAAAGACGCAGCTCTCTCATCCAAACCAAACATCAGCTGTCATTACAAAAGGGCTACCAAAAAAGAACAAGTGTATGCATCAAACTAAATGAAGATCCTACTACACCAAGTGTACGCATCTAACTAACTGGCTCAGTTAGATGTTACTATTTATTAAGCTGTGGAGATTGGCTGACGGCTTGAACTAGATGGGTGCCTAACGGGGGAAACTCCAGCCAGCAGGTCGAAGTCTGATACTTGCGACCCTCTATCTTACTTTGGGCTGCAGAGCGTGGCGGCACATATCAGGGTATGGTGCATGCAGAGACGCATGGTAAGCTGTGTACACACAGTTTTGCCTGATGAACGAAACCGGGATGCCATCATGATCCTTGCCGTCGGCTATCTCCTGGTTAATCGAATAATTCAATCTGAGAAACAGAGAGCATGTACCAAGGCTACTTAGCAGCCTCCAGTTAAAAATTCCTGAAGGCCCAAAGAAGCTGGGATCCTGCTCAAAGACCTTGCAGTGACTGAGATTGTATTCCGTGAAACAACACGTCCGATACGTGCGAACGATCATCAATCGTTCGCCGTCGTCTGATCGAGCCAGGAACCACCTACAACTGCCATGCCGCTTTTCTTTGAAAGGTTCTGGGATTAGGAAGGGTAGGGACACCAGGTGGCCTACAACATCATATCAAGTTGGAGTCAAATAAAAAAGGGCTCTTAATGTAGTCAATCTTAAGAACTACATGTTATGAGCATGAATATTTTTTCAGTAAATGTTGACAGTAATATAAGCAGGCCATCATGATATCATAGGAAAGTAACATACTGTTGTAACAACCATTTCCAGCGATGACTGTAGTAGGCCAGCAATACATCTAGCCATAGAAGGAGTCGACAGTGTAAATGAAGCCCTTGTGTTCAATGGCATCAGAGAACCATGGAGGATGTATGATCCTGCGATGGACGTGCAGATTTATCCGCTTACCGCAGTGACCTGTCAGATAGGCGAGACCACGGTTAAAGAACGCAATTAGCCTGAAGTCTTTATAATTCGCAGATCTTGTGGGCGCTTGGCAGATTACAACCTTGAGAAAATCAAACTTGGTATCGTGTTGGCTACTGTAAGATTCTGAATATTCTAGGCCGCGGTGCCAAAGCAGTGCAGTGTTAATCGAAGGAAGGGGATCAATCGCCGGGTGTAGACCTCCACGAGCATCCAGCTGCCGCCACCATCGACGAGCACCATTCAAGACGTGTTCATGCCGACCCAGTACATACCGTTAATGTAGTTGAGGGTGACGGGGATCGGATCGCAGTCAAGAGGGTTGATGCTCGACACCCTACGATCGTTATGCTGCGTGACACGCCGTTTCTGAAGATCGGACAGCATCAGCAAGCAAGGAGCTGGCTTAAAAAGCTCCGGCCTGAGGGCTTTGAGTAAACGGTACAGCCCCGACGAGCATGCGACGAGCGGCATGGTACTGAGATTGTCCACACGCGAAACAATGAGCTTGATTACCTCTGTGGGGAGCGAATTCCAGCCACTCTTTCGGCGATGCTGCTCGATTCTGCCATTGTTAGTGCTTGGGTTTTAGAAGAGGGGGGAGGCACCTTAGCGGGGATGGAAGATTGGACGATTATCTGCGGACAAGGATGGAGAAGCGAATATGTGCTGCGGGAAGTGGACAGGTGCTGATGACTACAGCATGCTGCTTGACTTATGAGACACGTACCAGCAGCGCAGGGTCATATTGATGCCAGGCAACTTGCTTGAGTGATCACAGTACTGGTACTCCCTACAGTACCTACTACTATGCCCTAACTTGCTTAACTAGAGTAGTAGTGGAGCAGGACTCTGCTCTACTACTAGCACCGGAGGATTAGTATATTCTAATCTAAAATAGTTGCAAACTTCAATGCCCGAGCATGGAACGACTACGAACCGCCATTGGTGCTAACTCTAATCCCCAGCAAACGTTCGCTAGCAGACATGGCTGTTGCAAACGCCCGTGACGCAGTTACAGTACGTGTGTTAGGGTGGCGGTTTTGTCAAATACTATGGTTTAAAAACAGGCCACTGTCGGATGGAAATATGACGGTTACGTAGGATTCGCCATGATTGAGCTCGTGGCGAACAATTGCCAGATATCGTTAGTAAAAAAGGTTAAAACACCCGGGGCTATAACTTGCACCGGTTGACCACTAACAATGATTTTTTATATCAAAGAAGGGTTTCCCCCCTTATGATTTCCATTAAGGGAAACCAAGCCCGAAAGTCATTCGCGATACATCAAATTATTCGAGAAAACAGGAAGCAAAAGACGAACTACCAAAGAGCTAGAAGAGCTCCAAACATCCATGGACGACCACTAACAATGATACTAACATAGTTGTAAAATGGTCAAAGACCGGTCTACGTTTTGTTTGGAATTATATGCAAAAAAACTAGCAAGACGCACATGCATTGCACGGAACATCAAGATGCATTTGTTTACAAAACACCTATTGTGATAGACCCATGCAAGAGTAATCCCATGTGTAAAAACTAATGATATCTCAAGAATTTTATCGGAAACATGGTATCTCAACCATTTCATCGAAAAAATGTTATCTCGAGAAAGATGATAAATAAGGTGAGGAGGAGTGGGGCGTGGTCGTGACTGGTGGTCGGACTGGGCGGAGGCATGGGGATGGACAGCGCCGGCAGCGGCCACCATGCCAGATTGTTCCAGAGACTTCCTTTTTTTATTGCTCGGCAATGAGGTTGTGGGAGATACGGATGAACGAGGCAAGGCCTTATCTGTAAATGAGGAGAGAGGTACGGGTATCTTTTGCAAAACTGTCATAGTTTGCTTTCTATCCGTCAGTTATAGCTCGAACGCCATCATCACCAACTCGGCTTTTTCTCTACTCCTACTCCTATATTACTTATACTTATATACTCCTACTAGCAAGAGGCCCATGCGTTGAATGGAACATCAAGATGCATTTATATGAGCTGTTTATCACGTGGGAGACAAAGATGAATGAGGGAAGTCCATATCTGCAAATGTGGAGAGTGGTGCGGGTATCTTTTTGCAAAATTGTCATAGTTTGCTTTCTATCCGTCTGATATAGATCGGACGGTCTATATTGCAGGATGGCAGGCAAACCATCATCACCAACTCAGTTTTTTTATAAGAGTAGAGATAAAAGTCTCACTTGGTGATGATGGTGTGTTTGCCATCCGCCATTTCTAACCATTAGATCTGCATCTAACGGCTGTGATGTAAGTTGTGGCCTTTTGCAACAATTCCCACTTCTGTGCTCCGGTTTACACAAAACCCCTTAGTATCTTGAAACCAACCACATTCCTCCCTTACCTCAATAAAACAACCCAAAGAATATATTTGGAGTGAAACATAAGATATTTTTAGTGATATGTATATCAAACTAAACTGTTTTGTTTCAAATTCGTGAATATGCATTATTCTACTATGGATCCATTGCAACGGACGGGCTCATTGTTATAAAGGTTTATCTCTTGCATCGTCCGCAAGGAACACCTGGTGTACTGGTCCGGGTCGGATGCTCGCAGCGCGATGACCTGAGTTCGAATTCTGTCCTAAACTTTATCTTTTTATTTTTTAATATATACTTCTTTCGCAACTGTACTGGCAGTGGAACCCACAGAGTACTTAGAATACAAGATTAATGATGGATTTGTTTCTTTTTAACTTTCTATACGAATCTGTAGCCAGCCTGCAAGTCATGTACACTATACTGACACTGGAACCCACAGAGTACTTAGAATACAAGATTAAGGATGCAATTAACTTTTTATAGAGGGAGAAGCATACACGCAATTAACTGAAATGGATTGGACGTGACTCTATTATTCTCCAACGGCAACCGACAAATTTCCTCCCGCGGGCCGAAGTAGGTTTCTCGGTTTGCATGCGGGTTTAACGAGGGGTTTGATGGAGGCGAGGAGGCGTGTTCAGCCAGGCGTGCAGCGGGCGGCGCAGTACTATTCGATTTGACAACTACTAGTATATTATAAAAAAGAAAGAAGAGTAGTAGCGATAGACATAAGAGTAGAGATAGAGACTATAGGGAGGAGCACCATCTACTGCTTCGTGTGCTACTCCTGCACTCCATTCGGCCGCCGCAACCTCCCCTACAGCCACTCCCTCCTACGCTCCATTCAGCAGGCGCTGTTGAAATTTGGGGAGCACACTCTCGCGACTACTGGCAACGACGACTTCACCGACGATGATTTCTTCCCCAACCTCGGCAACCTCTTCCTCAACGACATGGGCGACAACCTCAACGCCAGCGGTGCTGCTCCCGTTGCACCGTATGTGTTTCTGTCCTTCCTGTTTGAAATTGTGGTAGAATTCATGTTTCTACTCTGTGTCCTAGATTTGATCTGTCCATCTACTATGCTAGTCCACATGATTAGTTTAATCTCTGTTATAGTCATCATGATTTATTTTGTGCTTATTCAGACTAAATCTCATAGTAACTTGCTCATATATTCAACTGGCGCACTGTCCCCTACAGCCACTCCCGTTTGATGGACGGCCTGGTCGATGCCTCCAAGGAGCCCTTCGTCTACTGCTATGAGTGCCCGATGCCGTTTTGGGGCTCGCCGGCGGACCTTGTGCATCACCTCACGCAGTCGTCCGTCTATCATTACTGTCCCGCGGCGAAGAACATCAAGTATGAGTCGTGCTACCCGTTCACCGTGTCGGAGCCGCTGGAGGATCACCACCGCCTGCTAGTCCTGGAGGAGGATGGAAGCGTCTTCCTCTTGATCGTGGGCACCGGCGAGGCCCGCGCAGGCTGCCGCCCCGTCTCTGTAGTGTGCTTCAGTGGCGACGTCGCTGACGCTGACACTGACACGAGGCCGATCTACGGGTGCGTGCTCACTGTTAGTACCCCTCGGAGGTACGTGGGCGATGACACTAGCTACATCAAGCTGACTACGACTGTGCCGAGCTGGGACCTTCCCGCCAATGTGGACATGGAAGACGCATGGTATGATTTGGCCCCCAACGTGGTGCACGGGGACTCCAAGGAGGTTCACCTGGACATATGTATTACCAAGTTAAATGTTGATCATTAGTCTTCGCTCAATGTAATCCGCTGTCTAAGCATGTGGAGACTTCCATGCATGATCTTGCTCTATTGGAGTATCGCGCATGAATAAAATTGTATCGATTTATTGTTTAGTCTAGAATCTTCCATGTATGAATTTTTTACTACAGTACTGGTGAAAGACTTATGATGAACCATTTCTTACATCTCCTCTGCCCCTTTCCATGTCATCCTGATTTAATCCCTCCGTCTAGGTGTATAAGGGCATGGTTAATACTTAATACTATAGCCAATTGTTAACTATAAAAAAGTGCCATGTCATATGTAGCCAACATGTATATCAATTGATACTCAAAAACTAATTCTTAAAGATCATTTCTTGCAAAGCACAATAAGTGTTATTTCTTCACAAGTTTTGGATGCAGGTTGAGTAGTTGAACGCTTTTGTTTGCAAAAGATACTTTTTTATCTATTTCATCCGGATGTTTGTGAGCGCTAGAGATGAAATAATATCCGAAGAAACCTATCAATACCCGTTACACATGAGATGACCCCCCACATCCTTTGTCAAAATAGACAACTCCCCGATCAATGCATTTCACTGTTCCGTGCAACGCACGGGCACCTTACTATAGATTAGTACGACCAAAAATTGAACTAACATTATATGTAGTACAATAAATGCTAATGCATGTCACCTAAAATTATATCATTGAAAACTATGTTCAAATATGAATCCAGCGATATAGTTTTTGTTAACGTGCACTAACATTTTGTCAGTTAAATATTCAGTCAAATTCAATGGGGGACTAATAAACCAGGACTGATGTAGTACTAGTGTAGAGGGCGACGCTGCACGTGAGTCTCACCCCGCTCGTGGCGCGGCAGTAAAGCCGTCATATCACAAAACCCAACCACTCCCAGTAATAAGTGGCCTGGTAAAATAAATGGACAAGCAACCATCACATCCCTCTATCTTTTTTGCATTTCATCTCTCTGCATTTACTTTGTCCGGTTCATCTCGCACACTCGATCCCTAGCTACTACTCCTAGTATCCCTAGCTATCACTCCAAGGGCCAGTTCTTTTGGCGGCTTAAAAATAAGCCGTCTCTTACCTAGCTTTTCCCATAAGACTAGTCACAGTGGAGAGTAACATTAAGGCGCCTCACTCATTTATTTGGGCTTCTAAACTACTACTAGTACCTCCGTCCTGGTTTATTCATCACCATTGTAATTTGTGCTAAATTTTGACCAAAGATTTAACTGATAAAATGTTAGTGCATGTGACATATGCACGTACTTACAAAATGCGTACGGATACACAAGGTTTCCAAACTTTCCTTTTACATACTTAATTAAGGACGCTAATAATTCGTGAATGTTCGGGATTTATCATTTGCATCCCAAAAATAATGAGATCGCCTTACGAAACTAAATTATATTCCTAATAAAAGCCACGGCGCTCGCAGGAGCGCTTGCAGCGTGCCACGAGTGCCCTGGTGCGCGGTCGTTTCCCAGTGCGTAGACACAACACCTCTTCCTCAGCCTCGCAACTCGCGAGGTGCTGATTGGCAGCTTGCCGGCGGGCGAGTGCGATATCACCGGTGTGGTGATCCGGCACCAACAGGTACTCCTCCCCACTGGAAGCATGCACACGGTCCACGTACCACCAAGCGTAGATGAGGCGCTTGGGCCCGACTTCACTCAAGGCTTTGGCACAGGCGTCCTCTTCCACCCTCACGGCCCTCGCACGAGCCTTCTGCCAAAGAGCCAATTGCCTGACTCTCTCGGACGCGACATAGGCCTGCCAGGCATCTTGCCCATGGCGCGCTTCTCTTCCTCGGCCTTCTTCTCCGCCTCTATTTTGGCGCGCTCTGCCGGAGCCTCCCACAAGGCGACATCCATTTCTTTCCAAATCTACTCAAGGGTGGGGGGGCTCGGCGGGCGGCACGGCGTTCTCCTCGTAGCGGGGAGCCAACGCGTCCTCCAACGCGCATGCTGGTGAGATTGGGAACGCCAACGAGTCCACCTCGAAGCGTCGCGGTGAGGAGAGGAACAAGGACGCATCCTCCTCGACTAGTGGTTGCAAGGAACGGAATGGCGATGCATCCTCCTCGACTAGTGGCGGCGAGGAATGGAACGGCGATGCGTGACCGTCTGCACGGTGCAGCAAGGGGAGCCTAGGGCTTGGGAGGGGGATGCCATGGTGGTCGACGTGAGAGGGAGGGGGAGATAGCGATGAACGTGAGCGTTCTTCCGAATGCTGTGGGAGGCGCAGTATTTATAGCGATCAATGGCACACCTACGTAATATATGGACTGAGCTTCACTGACTTAACTGCAGGTCTAGTTGCATCACTGACATGGGGGCCAGATGCCTATTGGGCCCACATGTCAATGACCCAATGCACCTACAGTTAAGTTACTGAAGCAGCTACGTGGGCATATTTGTTCGAGTAAATTATGCGTGAGGGAAGGGGTGGAAATATTGCTGGTCACAACGGATTGGATTAGCGCGAGGGAGGAGAGTCATGCATGCAGATTTATTCCACACGGGGTGGAGTAGTGGGACTGCTGGAGGGAGAAGGAGAGTCAAGCAGGCGTTCAGATTTCAAGGTGCACTAAATGATTGCATGTGATGATTAATGCTGGCCATAGTGGTGGTAATGTGGTACTCCCTCCTTTCCGGTTCATAGGGCTTAATTTGAAATTCTCTTCAACCAAGGTAGATGATGAATGGTGGAATTAATTCCGTAGTTTGCAAAAATACTTAATTAGTACTCTCGTTTTTCTCAAAAAATTGTGTAAACCAATGATTAATTACACCACATGCATGCATGAACACTCCTATAAAAATCTCAGTTGGTGGTGATGGTATGTCTGCCTCTGGACAATGTGAGCCGTTCGATCTACTTGGAACCAACGACTGAGATGTGTGTGCATAGAGACATGGCCTTGCCACCGGAGGTACTGTATAGCAGATATTTACCCACCTCTGCCACTGTATAAAATATGGAACTACTCATTCTAGCCTCATTTCCTTTCTGTTTCATCTCCTTGCATTCTTGCCGGCGGCGGCGAAGGTTCCTGAAGATGGAGTCCAGACTCTAGAAACCACTACAAAAACTATTCCACCGCCTCTATCTTGGTAAGAGTAGATGAAATTTTTGAATCGAGCCCTTTAAACTAGAAGGGAGGTAGTTGTACTCTAATAGCTAACCTTGTTGTGATGACTAGATAGGACATGGCACGCACCAGGATGGAGGAACTAGTCTGCATTGTGCATTTAAGTTTTGTCTGAAGTCAATGTACCTCTACTTTGACCAAACTTATAGAAAAATGTACATCAACATTCACAATGTCAAATCAATATTTTTATACTCATTATAAAACGTAGTTTTTATTCTCATTATAATCACTATTGTAGATATTGATATTTTTAGTATAAATTTGGTCAAACACTTTGCAAACGGTTGACGGAAGTAAAAAGGACCAAAGGGAGTATCATGCATGCGGAGTAGGCAAAAAAATTGCTCATTTGTAACCGGTCGAAGTCTCAAAGGGCGCAACCGCGCGAGGGAGGCGAAGGTCGTGGGAGGCGCAATGGTTGAGGGAATTAAGTGAAGTTACATCCACGCGCTAGCATGGCGTGTGAACAGGCAGAAGCTATACCGTCAGGCCTACGATATGGCTCTAGTAGACATGACATCTAGTGGGTCCCGCATAGTACTCGAGAACTCTTTGGGGGCTTGCAGCCGTTTATCCACTGGGCAAGCCAACAACCCCATGCCTTTCGCACGCCCTACTCGTCCCCGTCTTCTACCTTACAATAGTTCGCCCCCAGTCGCCCCGTCCTTTCACATTACACCAGTTCAACTTCTCCTAACCCTCCTCGAAAATCCATGGCCTCCCAAATCTCCATGGTCGCCGCTGAGTACCAGGTTAGAGCCATCACCGGCGATGAGTTCATTGTCATCTACACCCATGGATCCACGATGGTGAAAGAATGCCTTGCTCGCTTCAGAAGCATGTTCGTAAACTCAAAGGATGAGTGGGTCGCTGGGCTAGATGTTGAGTACACCACAGTCCTGGAAAGTGAGAAGATTCTAAAGGAGGCTGAGAAGAAGAAGCCCGCCGTGATCCAGGTTTTCGTACATAATGTGTGCTTGGTCTACCACATATGCCATGCCGACGTTGAGTGCCAGGATTTTAAGAACTTCCCCAAGGACGAAAGAGTGAAATTCATTACTGTAGACTTTAGGAACGACAGGGATGTCCTGGGTCGGATAGGCCTCGTTGTAGGCCAACCCTTTGATCTCCAGAAGGAAAGCCTGGTGTCCTCTTCTCAGCCTTGAATGCTGACCCTGGCAGCAGCCATGATTGATCTTTCATACGCTAAACTGAAGAAACCTCACCACGAGTTTCATCATGCATGGGAGTCGAAGACAATAGATGAAGATCACATCCTGTACGCAGCAATGGATGCCTACCTTTGTTTAAATATCTAAAAGGTATGGATGAAGAAGCAGAGCCCAGTGTCCGATTCAAGCAAAGAAGCGGCAGCGAAGAGGAAGAGGAAGAGGGACGAGGACGAAGTCGAGGACCTAGACTCGGACTCCGAGTAAGGTGGCAGTGCCGTCGCTCATGCTGGTTCTACTACAGTGTCAAAGGACTAGTTGCTTAGTTTTATTTCAGGGGTGTGTTGTGCTGAGCCCCCAGCAAAACTATGTTTATGTTCTTTCTCGTTATTTGAACTCTTTTGTACGTACAGTAGTACTAGTACTATGTCTTACTACTGTTCTTCTTGCAGTTGGTACTACTTCTCGTATCTTCGTGTTCCTACTGTACTTAATACGTTCGTACTAGTAGTATAATTTGGGTCAGTCGATTTGTGAAAGAAGTTCGAGAGAGCGAAGGAAGAGGACGACAGAGAAGCTACCCCAGTATCTATATTAGGGTGGCAGGGTGCCCATGATATATCTTATGAGTGGTGGGTGTGGAATGCAGTTCGCCAAAAAAAATGGATCGTGCCCGGGGTTAAACGGATGGCGGGGGTGGTGGGAGCATGGCGGTGGCAGGCGGTTAAGGGGAGGGCGGGGCGGCGGCGGCAGGCGGTTAGGCGTGTGGCGGGCTGAGAAGATGAACAATGCATCAATTTTGGAGGTTGAAGAAGCCCTTCTAGCCATCCATGTTGAATCCAACGGCTCACAAGAGTCGACTGACCCAAATTGCTCCTTCAGATTGCAGGATCCACGTGGCATTGAAGGTCTTGAAGGTAGATTCCGCGTCTGCACCCGGTTTGCGGGCTCGGTGCGGGCGCGACCGGCTTCTGCCATGACAGCCACCATGCACGCTCCTTTGCATGGGCGGAGACGAGAATGACATGCTAGTTCCTCCGTGTCGGGATGCTGGAGCAGGCGCTCGTCCTCCTCTTCGTACGCTGCGTGCATAGACATGGCTCCACTAGCTGCTCGCGTGCTTGGCAGCGCGGCGGCATCGCGAGGAGGGACTGCAGACGATGTTGAGCAGGAGAGCCTTCGGCTTCACGGTACAGGGATGGCGGCGACACGACGGTGATGGGCGAGAAAAGGTTGGCCGGAGCAGGCGGGCGCCGGCATGCGCAATGGCGGTGGCGGCATATTGATGAGTGCGCGTATGGGAGCTTAGTTTAGTTTTATATAGGGTTGGTCAAACTTAAAAGAAAACCATACTAGTACATGTAAACATTAGACTGAGGCAGCGCTTATATTAGTTACCACAGCCACGATACGGAATCCTGTGCAAGTGCGTGAACCGCGGCCACATGATCGATCGAACGGTGCGTCACCGTGTCGCGCTCGAAGGACACCCAACGAACATTTTTGTGTGTGTGAAAACAATCCCCGAATATTACACAACTTTTTTTCCTGGAGAAGTTCTTGACGCTACAATATTTCCATATATTTGAATTTAGCTCCAGCTTGTGTTTTTTTGGATTTGGACGTTTTAGGTGCGCCCTAGTTTTTCTTAATACTATTTTGTGTGTGTGACTGAGAGAGAACGCCATATGTGTGTTGTGGCAGAAGGGCAATGTGGAGACGGTGTGCGTGAAGGAAATATGCCCTAGAGGCAATACTAAAGTTGTTAATTATATTTCCTTATATAATGATAAATGTTTATTATTCATGCTAGAATTGTATTAACCGAAAACTTAGTACATGTAAGAATACATAGACATGCAGAGTGTCCCTAGTATGCCTCTACTTGACTAGCTCGTTAATCAAAGATGGTTAGGTTTCCTAACCATAGACATGAGGTGTCATTTGATTAACGGGATCACATTATTAGAGAATGATGTGATTGACAATACCCATCCATTAGCTTAGCACGATGATCGTTTAGTTTGTTGCTATTGCTTTCTTCATGACTTATACATGTTCCTATGATTATGAGATTATGCAACTCCCGAATACCGGAGGAACACTTAGAGTGATATCAAACGTCACAACGTAACTAGGTGATTATAAAGATGCTCTACAGGTGTCTCCGATGGTGTTTTTTGAGTTGGCATAGATCAGGATTAGGATTTGTCACTCCGATTGTCGGAGAGGTATCTCTGGGCCCCCTCGGTAATGCACATCAATATAAGCCTTGCAAGCAATGTGACTAATGAGTTAGTTGTAGGATGATGCATTACTGAACGAGTAAAGAGACTTGCCGGTAACGAGATTGAACTAGGTATTGAGATACCGACGATCGAATCTCGGGCAAGTAACATACCGATGACAAAGGGAACAACGTATGTTGTTATGCGGTTTGACCGATAAAGATCTTCGTAGAATATGTGGGAGCCAATATGAGCATCCAGGTTCCGCTATTGGTTATTGACCGGAGATTATTCTCGGTCATGTCTACATAGTTCTCGAACCCGTAGGGTCCGCAGGCTTAACGTTTGATGACGATCGGTATTATGAGTTTATGTGTTTTGATGTACCGAAGGTTTGTCGGAGTCCCGGATGTGATCACGGACATAACGAGGAGTCTCAAAATGGTCGAGACATGAAGATTGATATATTGGAAGGCTATGTTTGGGCACCGGACAGGTTTCGGATGAGTTCGGGCATTTTCCGGAGTACCGGGGGGTTACCAGAACCCCACGGGGAGTTAATCAGCCTTAATGGGCCATGGTGGAAGAGAGGAGGAGGCGGCCAAGTGGGAGGCACGCGGCCCCGAAGCCCAATCAGAATTGGGGGGCGGGAGGGGCGGTCCCCCTTTCCTTCTCTCCCTCTCCCTCTTCCTTCTTCTCCTACTCCAACTAGGGAAGGGGGGAAACCTACTCCTACTAGGAGTAGGAATCCCCCCCATGGGCGCACCCCATGAGGCCGGCCCTCTCCCTCGTCCACTCCTTTATATACGGGGGAGGGGGCACCCCATAGACACACAAGTTGATTGTTTATCCGTATGCGGTGCCCCCCTCCACATATTTCCAGCTCGGTCATATCGTTGTAGTTCTTTGGCGAAGTCCTGCGTCGGTAACTTCATGATCACCGTCATCACGCCGTCGTGCTGATGAAACTCTCCCTCGGCCTCAGCTGGATCAAGAGTTCGAGGGACGTCACCGAGCTTAATGTGTGCAGATCACGGAGGTGTCGTGCGTTCGGTACTTGATCGGTTGGATCGCGAAGACTTTCAACTACATCAACCCCGTTACTTAACGCTTCCGCTTTCGGTCTACGAGGGTACATGGACACACTCTCCCGCTCGTTGCTATGCATCACATAGATAGATCTTGCGTGATCGTAGGTAAATTTTTTGTAATACTGCGTTCCCCAACAGTGGCATCCGAGCCAGGTCTATGCGTAGATGTGATATGCACGAGTAGAACACAAAGAGTTGTGGGCGATAATAGTCATACTGCTTACCAGCATGTCATACTTTGATACGGCGGTATTGTTGGATGAAGCGGCTTAGACCGACATTACATGACCGCGTTCGTGAGACTGGTTCTACTGCCGTGCTTCGCACACAGGTGGCTAGTGGGTGTCTGTTTCTCTAACTTTAGTTGAATCGAGTGTGACTATGCCCGGTCCTTGTTGAAGGTTAAAACAGCAAACTTGATGAAAAATCGTTGTGGTTTTTGATGCGTAGGTAAGAACGGTTCTTGCTAAACCCGTAGCAGCCACGTAAAATTGGCAACAACAAGTAGAGGACATCTAACTTGTTTTGCAGGGTATGTTGTGATGTGATATGGTCAAGACGTGATGATATATAAATTGTTGTATGAGATGATCATGTTTTCTAACATTTATCGGCAACTGACAGGAGCCTTATGGTTGTAGCTTTATTGTATGAAATGCAATCGCCATGTAATTGCTTTACTTTATCACTAAGCGGTAGTGATAGTCATGATAGCACTAGTTGGCGAGACGACAACGATGGTTCGATGAAGATCAAGGTGTCAAGCCGGTGACGATGGTGATCATGACGGTGCTTTGGAGATGGAGATCAAAGGCACAAAATGATGATGGCCATATCATATCACTTATATTGATTGCATGTGATGTTTATCCTTTATGCATCTTATTTTGCTTAGTTCAGCGATAGCATTATAAGACGATCTCTCACTAAATTTCAAGGTATAAGTGTTCTCCCAGAGTATGCACCGTTGCGACAGTTTGTCGTGCCGAGACACCACATGATGATCGGGTGTGATAAGCTCTACGTTCACATACAACAGGCGCAAGCCAGTTTTGCACACGCAGAATACTCTGGTTAAACTTGACGAGCCTAGCATATGCAGATATGGCCTCGGAACAATGAGACTGAAAGGTCGAGCGTGAATCATATAGTAGATATGTTCAACATAGTGATGTTCACCATTGGAAACTACTCCATCTCACGTGATGATCGGACATAGTTTAGTTGATTTGGGTCACGTGATCACTTAGATGATTAGAGGGATGTCTATCTAAATGGGAGTTCTTAAGTAATATGATTAATTGAACTTCAATTTATCATGAACTTAGTACTTGATAGTATTTTTCATGTCTATGTTGTTGTAGATCAATGGCCAGTGCTACTGTTCCTTTGAATTTTAATGCGTTCCTAGAGAAAGCTAAGTTGAAAGATGATGGTAGCAACTACACGGACTGGGTCCGTAACTTGAGGATTATCCTCATTGCTGCACAGAAGAATTACGTCCTGGAAGCACCGTCTAGGTGCAAGACCCGTTGCAGGAGCAACGCCGAACGTTGTGAACGCCTGGCAGAGCAAAGCTGATGACTACTCGATAGTTCAGTTTGCCATGCTTTACAGCTTAGAATCGGGACTTCAACGATGTTTTGAACTTCATGGAGCATATGAGATGTTCCAGGAGTTGAAGTTAATATTTCAAGCAAATGCCCGGATTGAGAGATATTAAGTCTCCAATAAGTTCTATAGCTGTAAAATGGAGGAGAATAGTTATGTCAGTGAACATATACTCAAAATGTCTGGGTATCATAATCACCTGACTCAGCTGGGAGTTAATCTTCCGGTTGATAGTGTCATTGACAGAGTTCTTCAATCACTGCCACCAAGCTACAAAAGCTTCGTGATGAACTATAATATGCAAGGGATGGATAAGACAATTCCCGAGCTCTTCGAGATGCAAAAAGGCTGCGGAGGTAGAAATCAAGAAGGAGCATCAAGTGTTGATGGTCAACAAGACCACCAGTTTCAAGAAAAAGGGTAAAGGGAATAAGGGGAACTTCAAGAAGAACTACAAGCAAGTTGCTGCTCAAGTGAAGAAGCCCAAGTCTAGACCTAAGCCTGAGACTGAGTGCTTCTACTGCAAAGGGACTGGTCACTGGAAGCGGAACTGCCCCAAGTATTTGGCGGATAAGAAGAATGGCAAAGTGAACAAAGGTATATGTGATATACATGTTATTGATGTGTACCTTACTAATGCTTGCAGTAGTACCTGGGTATTTGATACTGGTTCTGTTGCTAATATTTGCAACACGAAACAGGGACTACAGATTAAGCGAAGATTGGCTAAGGATGAGGTGACGATGCGCGTGGGAAATGGTTCCAAAGTCGATGTGATTTCCGTCGGCACGCTACCTCTACATCTACCTTCGTGATTAGTTTTAGGCCTGAATAATTGTTATTCGGTGCCAGCGTTAAGCATGAACATTATATCTGGATCTTGTTTGATGCGAGATGGTTATTCATTTAAATCTAAGAATAATGGTTGTTCTATTTATGTGATTAATATCTTTTATGGTCATGCACCCTTGAATAGTGGTCTATTTTTGTTGAATCTCAATAGTAGTGATACACATATTCATAATATTGAAGCCAAAAGATGCAGAGTTGATAATGATAGTGCAACTTATTTGTGGCACTGCTGTTTGGGTCATATTGGTTTAAAGCGCACGAAGAAACACCATACTTATGGAATTTTGGAATCACTTGATTATGAATCACTTGGTACTTGTGAACCATGCCTCATGGGCAAGATGACTAAAACTCCGTTCTCCGGAACAATGGAGCGAGCAATAGATTTATTGGAAATAATACATACTGATGAATGCGGTCTGATGAATATTGAGGATCGCGGCGGGTATCATTATTTTCTGACCTTCATAGATGATTTAAGCAGATTTGGGTATGTCTACTTGATGAAACATTAAGTCTGAAGCATTTGAAAAGTTCAAAGAATTTCAGAGTGAAGTGGAAAATCATCGTAACAAGAAAATAAAGTTTCTGCAATCTGATCATGGAGGAGAATATTTGAGTTACGAGTTTGGTCTTCATTTGAAACAATGTGGAATAGTTTCGCAACTCACGCCACCCGGAACACCACAGCGTAATGGTGTGTCCGAACGTCATAACCGCACTTTATTAGATATGGTGCAATCTATGATGTCTCTTACTGATTTACCGCTATCGTTTTGGGGTTATGGTTTAGAGACGGCTGCATTCATGTTAAATAGGGAACCATCTAAATCCGTTGAGACGACACCTTATGAACTGTGGTTTGGGGCTGCGATGCTTATGTGAAAAAGCTTCAACCTGATAAGCTCGAACCCAAATCGGAGAAATGTGTCTTCATAGGATACCCAAAAGAGACTGTTGGGTACACCTTCTATCACAGATCCGAAGGCAAGATATTCGTTGCTAGGAATGGATCCTTTCTAGAGAAGGAGTTTCTCTCGAAAGAAGTGAGTGGGAGGAAAGTAGAACTTGATGAGGTAACTGTACCTGCTCCCTTATTGGAAAGTAGTTTATCACAGAAATCAGTTCCTGTGACTCCTACACCAATTAGTGAGGAAGCTAATGATGATGATCATGTAACTTCAGATCAAGTTACTACCGAACCTCGTAGGTCAACCAGAGTAATATCCGCACCAGAGTGGTACGGTAATCCTGTTCTGGATGTCATGTTACATGACCATGACGAACCTACGAACTATGAGGAAGCGATGATGAGCCCAGATTCCGTGAAATGGCTTGAGGCCATGAAATCTGAGATGGGATCCATGTATGAGAACACAGTGTGGACTTTGGTTGACTTGCCCGATGATCGGCAAGCCATAGAGAATAAATGGATCTTCAAGAAGAAGACTGACGCTGACGGTAATGTTACTGTCTACAAAGCTCGACTTGTTGTGAAAGGTTTTTGATAAGTTCAAGGAGTTGACTACGATGAGACCTTCTCACCCGTAGTGATGCTTAAGTCCGTCCGAATCATGTTAGCAATTGCCGCATTTTATGATTATGAAATTTGGCAAATGGATGTAAAAACTGCATTCCTGAATGGATTTCTGGAAGAAGAGTTGTATATGATGCAACCAGAAGGTTTTATCGATCCAAAGGATGCTAACAAAGTGTGCAAGCTCCAGCGATCCATTTATGGACTGGTCCAAGCATCTTGGAGTTGGAATAAATGTTTTGATAGTGTGATCAAAGCATATGGTTTTATGCAGACTTTTGGAGAGGCCTATATTTACAAGAAAGTGAGTGGTAGCTCTGTAGCATTTCTAATATTATATGTGGATGACATATTGTTGATTGGAAATGATATAGAATTTCTGGATAGCATAAAAGGATGCGTGAACAAGAGTTTTTCAATGAAATACCTCGGTGAAGCTGCTTATATATTGGGCATCAAGATCTATAAAAATAGATCAAGACGCTTAATTGGACTTTCACAAAGCACATACTTTGATAAAGTTTTGAAGAAGTTCCAATTGGATCAAGCAAAGAAAGAGTTCTTGCCTGTATTACAAGGTGTGAAGTTGAGTCAGACTCAATGCCCGACCACCGCAGAAGATAGAGAGAAAATGAAAGTCATTCCCTATTCTTCAACCATAGGTTCTATCATGTGTGCAATGCTGTGTACCAGACCTGATGTGTGCCTTGCTATTAGTTTAGCAGGGAGGTACCAAAGTAATCCAGGAGTGGATCCCTGGACAACAGTCAAGAACATCCCGAAATACCTGAAAAGGACTAAGGATATGTTTCTCGTTTATGGAGGTGACAAACAGCTCGTTGTAAATGGTTACATCGATGCAAGATTTGAGACTGATCCGGATGACTCTAAGTCACAAACCGGATACATATTTGTATTAAACGGTGGAGCTGTCAGTTGGTGCAGTTCTAAGCAAAGCGTCGTGGCGGGATCTACGTGTGAAGCGGAGTACATAGCTGCTTTGGAAGTAGCAAATGAAGAAGTCTGGATGAAGGAGTTCATATCCGATCTAGGTGTCATACCTAGTGTATCGGGTCCAATGAAAATCTTTTGTGACAATACTGGTGCAATTGCCTTGGCAAAGGAATCCATTCACAAGAGAACCAAGCACATCAAGAGACGATTCAATTCCATCCACGATCAAGTCAAGCAGGGAGACATAGAGATTTGCAAGATACATACGGATTTGAATGTTGCAGACCCGTTGACTAAGCCTCTCTCACGAGCAAATCATTATCAGCACCAAGACTCCATGGGTGTTAGAATCATTACTGTGTAATATAGATTATTTACTCTAGTGCAAGTGGGAGACTGAAGGAAATATGCCGTAGAGGCAATAATAAAGTTGGTAATTATATTTCCTTATATCATGATAAATGTTTATTATTCATGCTGGAATTGTATTAACCGGAAACTTAGTACATGTGTGAATACATAGATAGATAGAGTGTCACTAGTATGCCTCTACTTGACTAGCTCGTTAATCAAAGATGGTTAAGTTTCCTAACCATAGACATGAGTTGTCATTTGATTAATGGGATCACATCATTAGAGAATGATGTGATTGACAAGACCCATCCGTTAGCTTAGCACGATGATCATTTAGTTTGTTGCTATTGCTTTCTTCATGACTTATACATGTTCCTATGACTATGAGATTATGCAACTCCCGAATACCGGAGGAACACTTAGTGTGCTATCAAACGTCACAACATAACTGGGTGATTATAAAGATGCTCTACAGGTGTCTCCAATGGTGTTTGTTGAGTTGGCATAGATCAAGATTAGGATTTGTCACTCCGATTGTCGGAGAGGTATCTCTGGGCCCTCTCGGTAATGCACATCACTATAAGCCTTGCAAGCAATGTGAATAATGAGTTAGTTGCGGGATGATGCATTACGGAACGAGTACGGAGACTTGCCGGTAACGAGATTGAACTAGGTATTGAGATATCAACGATCGAATCTCGGGCAAGTAACATACCAATGACAAAGGGAACAACGTATGTTGTTATGCGGTTTGACCGATAAAGATCTTCATAGAATATGTGGGAGCCAATATGAGCATCCAGGTCCCGCTATTGGTTATTGACCGGAGATGAGTCTCGGTCATGTCTACATAGTTCTCGAACCCGTAGGGTCCGCAGGCTTAACGTTTGATGCCGATCGGTATTATGAGTTTATGTGTTTTGATGTACTGAAGGTTGGTCGGAGTCCCGGATGTGATCACGGACATAACGAGGAGTCTCGAAATGGTCGAGACATGAAGATTGATATATTGGAGGGCTATGTTTGGACAACGGAAAGGTTTCAGATGAGTTAGGGCATTTTCTAGAGTGCCGGGGGGTTACTGGAACCCCCCAGGGAGTTATTGGGCCTTAATGGGCCATGGTGGAAGAGAGGAGGAGGAGGCCGAGTGGGAGGCATGCGCCCCCAAGCCCAATCAGAATTGGGGGGGCGGGAGGGGCGGTCCCCCTTTCCTTCTCTCCCTCTCCCTCTTCCTTCTTCTCCTACTCCAACTAGGGAAGGGGGAAACCTACTCCTACTAGGAGTAGGAATCCCCCCCTTGGGCGCACCCCATGAGGCCGGCCCTCCCCCTCCTCCACTCCTTTATATATGGGGGAGGGGGCACCCCATAGACACACAAGTTGATTGTTTATCCGTGTGCGGTGCTCCCCTCCACATATTTCCAGCTCGGTCATATCGTTTTAGTGCTTAGGTGAAGCCCTGCATCGGTAACTTCATCATCACCGTCATCACGCCGTCGTGCTGACGAAACTCTCCCTGGGCCTCAGCTGGATAAAGAGTTCGAGGGACTTCACCGAACTAAACGTGTGCAAATCGCGGAGGTGCCGTGCGTTCGGTACTTGGTCGGTTGGATCGCGAAGACGTTTGACTACATCAACCGCGTTACTTAATGCTTCCTCTTTCGGTCTACGAGGGTACGTGGACACACTCTCCCGCTCGTTGCTATGCATCAGATAGATAGATCTTGCGTGATCGTGCGTAATTTTTTTGAAATACTGCATTCCCCAACAGTGCGTGTGATAGAGACATAAAGAGGTGTGAATGTGCAAATGATCATGCATGAGTGAGACATAGACAGATGCCGATATGTTGTGTATACATGAGAGAACGGTCTTCTATTTGTACTTGTGTGTGTGTGAGAGAGAGAGGAGCATCCGTAACACAACAACCATCTCTCTCGATTTGTTCATCCCTCGCACGATCGCATGTAACACATGCATCAACGCACACATTTTGACACCCTCACCCGACCCCTGCCCACCTCAAGGCCCGCACATCGCTCTCTATCTCGCACGCACAATCTCTTCGTGAAAATTCTATTTAGCATGTAGCTTTCCGTCACATACACACACATTTCTCTCCATAGGTTTGATTTCTCTCAGTACCTGACACACAAACACACACACACACACACCCCGCACACACACTCCCCCTCCCCCGAGCACACAATTCATCCCCATCCAAGGCTATATGGAAACCACTCTCGCTTGTGCTTCTCTGCACCCTAGCATGCACAACACCTCAACCTTCAAAGAGGGCATCGAGGAGATCGAAGACGGCGACCACACTGCACTAGAGACTCCCCCCCTCTCTCCCGCACAAAATTACCAATCCCTCTCTCTCTCTCTCTCGCACAAAATTATCAATCCCTCAACCCACGAGATCCTTCCCCTCTCATCCATGTTTTTCCAGTTCTCTCATCAAACATGTTGTCTCTTCTTCTTCCACATCTACAGAATCCGGATGCACACACATCTCATGTATATTACATGTCTCCATCTATCTCACAGACCTAACTTCTTCCTCTCTCTTTCTCTCTCTCTCTCGTTATGTTTTTCTCGTACTGTCTTGTCCACATACACACAATCTTTACCGCCCTATCTGCTCCATCTTCGCAAGCTCTCTCTACACACTTTTCATTCACACAACGGGATGTGTTCAAAATGTTGCTTTTATAATGGATGATGTAGAGTTATGGTTGTGTTTTTGCATCCTACAAAGTAATAACAATGAAATGCATTTATATTCTCATTTGATTGGGATTATGTGAGTTTGAGCATATTGTGAAGTACTATAGACCTGGTATACATCTTGGAATTCAACAATGATTGTAACTATTGAATTGTATAGACCATTACATTTGAAGTCAGCAGCCTAATATATTTATTTCACAATTACAACAAATGATTAATTGACTACAAACTAAGAAAACAAATGAGTACTCCCTCCGTTTCTATTTAAGTCTGCGGATTAGCATTGGTCAAAGTCAAGTTTTGTAAACTCTCAGAAAGTTTAACAAAATATTAACATATACAATAACAAATAAATACCATTAGATTCATTATTGAATGTACTTTCACATCATACATATTTGTTATGGTAAATGTTTATGTTTTTCTATAGACTTGGTCAAACTTTAGGAAGTTTGACTTCGGTCAAACCTAATATGCAGAGTTAATAAAATCGGAGGGAGTACTAGTAATTACTAGTACTACTCGCTAGTTGCGTAGCCCAATCACCCAACATGCCACACGGGGAGTTCAGTGTCACAAAATTTTGAGGTCGGGGGGAAAATCTCCTGCGACCCTGATTCGAGCAGTGCGAAGTTACCATCATAACCTTCAGAATAGGTCTACGGATTACGCTTGGTAGGGGCCTATTTTCATAACTTCAGGTTCACCCTACCCAGCCAACCCCACCCCGGCACCCAGAGTAGTACACCTGCATACTCCCCATTTTCTATCCCCACACAAAATAGACTTCTCCACGGCACCGCAGCCTTCATGCTCCTCCCTTCTCCATCGGCGCACTCGTCCACCGCAGCGCATCTGCCTCATCGACGACCTCGTACGCCGCACTGGAGCCGGTCCACCGTCGTTGTCGTACACAGAGGCTCTTCCTCGGCACCGTCTTCCATGGTCTCAGATCTGCTTCCCGGAAGCCGACGCCAAGGGACAATGAACTAACTCCCATTGCTAACCATGATGCACAGCGGCCGCCGCGACCATCGTTCTCCTCCTCGATTGGTAATGTGTGTATTGAATCACTTAGCAGTACATGTGCAGTTCCAATTTTGTTCATACCTACCCTTCAAATTTCCTGGTTGCTATTGTTCTTGTAAAAGTAATTGGTTATAGCCTCCATTGTCCAACAAAATATCAGCTTGTAATTGTGCGTCGCTCCTGTATCTCGCTGTGCTTGGGTAGGTTCTTCATCTGCAACTAGTAGTGTGGCAAATGAAGGAAAGTTTTTTAGAACTAGCAAGATGCCCATGCGTTGCATGGAACATCAAGAGGCATTTGTATGAGTAGTTTATCTTGTAGGAGAAAAGGATGAATTAGGGAAGGCCTTATTTGCAAATCTGAAGAGGGGTGTGGGTATCTTTCTGCAAAATTGCCATAGTTTCCTTCCTATCTGTTGGACATAAATCAGACGGCCTATATTGCAGGATGGCAGGCACACCATCACCACCAAGTCTGTTTTAAAAAAAACTAGCAAGAGGCCCATGAGTTTCATGGAACATCATGATGCATTTATACGAGTTGTTTATCTCGTGGGAGACGAAGATGAACGAGGGAAGTCCTTATCTGCAAATGTGGAGAGGGGTGCGGGTATCTCTTTGCAAAATTGTCATAGTTTGCTTTCTATGCATCAGATATAGACCAGACATTCTATATTGCAGGATGCAGGCACACCATCATCACCATCTTGGTTTTCTATAAGAGTAGAGAAAAGAAAAGAAAGTAGAAAAAAAGAGTAGAGAGTAGAGTACTAGAGATAAATATTAAATATAAAATAAATATAAAAGTAGAGAATAGAGTAGAGATAAATATTAAATATAAAATAAATATAACAGTAGAGAAGAGAGTAGAGATAGCAGGGACGTCGAGAAAGGATCGCGCGCGCGGGGGAAGAAGCGGCCGGGCGCACGCTAGTTTTGTCGCGCGGCGTCCGGTGCGCTTTATAAAATCCAACACCCTCCCAATGCTCTATGCATTGCCACCGCTCTCTCCCCGCTCTGCGCCTCGCCACCGCTCTCTCCCCGCTCTTTCTTACCTCGCCGCCGCCGCGCCACCATGCCACTGCGTCGCCAGGAAACTTGGGGATACCGCGGCGTCCGTGTGCCCCTCTGGCGGATTCTCCACCGAGATCCGGTTCCACGGGATGCGCCTAGGCCTCGGTAATTTCGACACCGCGAACAAGGCCGTCCATGCATACGACGCGGCGGCGTGGCGCCTCCGGTGGCCTCATAGAACATTTAACTTCCCCAACGTGCCAATACGAGAGTGGGCGCAAGAGCTCGTGCCTCTCCGCGGCTTATCATCGACGAGGATCGTCGCGACAACCGGAGGCGGGAGCATCGTCTTCGCATCGCCGAGATGGACGAGGAAGCCATGGCGCTGTGGCGCCAACACTTCCCGCAGGACATCATCCACGAGCGTGAGTTCTACGCGCAAAGGAGGGCAGAGAGGGAGAAGAGGAGGGCGGAGCGAGCCGCCTATCGTGAGGACAAGCGTACGCGAAAAGCGGACGCTCAATTCAACATGAGGCTAGGAGCAGCGTCGCCCTGGGAATCCGACGATGATCAGTATCTTCACGCCTACATTGAGACGTCGGAGGAGGACATCACCGAGGAGGAGTCGGACGACGAGGAGTAGTTGAACTATCTATTTTTTTATCTATCTATGCTATATCTATGCTGAGAACTATCTATGTCTCTACTCTCTAGTCTCTACTCTCTATCTCTACTCTCTATCTCTACTTCTCGATCTCAACACTGTAAACGCTTTTTTTAAAGCACCGCGCGTTGCGCATCTGTTGGAGATGCTCTAACATGGCAGACGAGTGCTTTAATGTTGCCCACAAGATGCGGGAGTATTACTAGTATATTTTTCTTGCCATGTTGAGATTTTAACACCACGAGTGTGAACATGCAGAGGAGCAATGAAGACCAAAAACGGGATATTGGGGACATCTTTAAGGAGCGTGGCAAATTAAAGAGGAGCTGCACCGAACCTGTAAAACGAGCTTTGGTAAGTAACACCCTTTCAATTACTTTTGTTTAGCCTCGTGTTCTTCGATGTGTATATGTTGTAGTTTCTGTTTCTCTTAGCCTCGTGTTCTTCATGTGTAATAAGAAGAGTCTTAATCATCCTAGTGCTTTCACTTTTAGCTTGATGTAGGAAGTGGGTGTTCTCACCTTGTAGTCTGTTTTTATATTTTTCCTTTTGAATTCACTTCTCCGAGTCCTGTTTATCTGGCTGCTACTAAATGGATCTGGGTTGCTTTGAGTATTGATCTAAAAAAGAAGCAACTTCATGTCAGGATGCAGTTCCTACGAGGAGGGAAGTATGGTCAACCTCGAGATCATGTTTCCAAAATGAGGTTGGATTACACATAAGGGGCCAGTTCCCTAATGATGCTGGATTAGACACAAGGTGCAAATTCCAAGATGATGCTGGATTACACACAAGCCAGGTGGAGTCGTCAATTGTTCGTGTCCTCATGGCTCTAGTAAAGGCTGAAAGAAAGTGTGCAGCAGCCCTTGAGAATGTAGCTGAGTTCCTGAAGAAGCGAAAAGAGCAATCAGATGCTCTCTTCACCCAAGCCAAAGAAGAGATGGAAGAAGCCAGAAAGAAGCTAGCAGAGGCAGATCAGGCTAGGCGTCTCCTGCTATCTAAAACTGTTGTCAATACAAATTTTCCTTCATAATAGCTAGGTTCAAATGTTTATCCAGTCAGCATACTTGTTGTGATGTCCGTGCATCTACTGATGTGGCACAAAATAATTTTTTAGGGTCATGTAATAACAGCAATTACTTTCCAAACAATAACAGATGAAGCATTGGACATGGTATAGTTCACGCGCAAGCCCAACATTCCAAGTTCAACTTCCACATCAAACTCAGGTTCACATATATCTGCACGTTCATAGATAATGTCCACAACCATGATTCACTTCAAAGCCAAAAAAAATGCAAGGAGAGTTATAAATATAGAAAAACCTCTAGTTCCTGCTACCCGTGCGAGCACAACAGGTCAAGACCATGCGTAATTAATTATATTTTGACCATTTTTTGTGTTCTAAAATGTCGGCCGGCTCACGGAAGGACGTGTTGCCAGCACACGCGCGGATTCAATGGAGGCAAGCGGGGCAGTCTGAAGCCGGTTGCATGCGGCGATGAGGCGTGTTCAGCCAGGCCTGCAGCAAGTGGGGCTCTCTTGGACGGCGCACCGGTTCAATGCCTGCGCTATCAGAGGTCGCGTCTGTGTCAGAGCAATCACTCCCTCCGGTCCTTTTTTTTGGGTATAACAAAATCTTGTTTTCCATTCACATTTTACAAGTAAAATTTGTGGACAAACTTTGACCAAAAATACGATGGGGACTAGTAAACCAGGACGGAGGTAGTAGTTTTTTTTATCAAAGAAGGGTTTCCCCCTTCCGATTTTCATTACTGAAAAGCAACATCTAAACCATAGTATTTGCCCTAGAACTACCAGGTTCAACATCTCGCAACATAAACCCATACAACCATACGCCAAGGAGGCAGTAGTAGTTATGAATTCCATTTTCTCTCCATACCAATTATTCTAAAAACTACTTAAGTACTTATAACGCGCCCTTGAAAATCGGAACTCTTACCCCACTAAAAAATGATATTTTAAACATGGCTACTCGATCTGTGGCAACTGGCGAGCCACCGCCTCCAGGTCGTTCACCTGTGGTCCCGACCATCAACTCCTATTGATCAAATTATCATGCGAGCTGACTATTCCTACAAAGGTGCGCTCCACCATGTACCCGGTACCCGCGCATGTAGCAATCGTGCACCTAGGGTTTTAGGGTTTATTTGTTAACGGTGCCTTTACGTAACTCTCATGTGTGCGAGACAGCGAGAGACCGACTGCGTGCGTGCACCTCTTCTCTTCATATATGTACTCCCTCGTTTGTCTGGTGTCCAAAAAATTATACAGTAGTAATAACTACTAGCAATGTGCCAATCCGTTGCCACACGATCAAAGTAGATTAATACATATTCACCGATTTGATAGAAAAAAGAGTCTAGTTTTGAAATACGTGTATCACTAAAAATATCTTATGTTTCACTCAAAATATATTCCTTTGGCGGTTTTGATGAGATAAGGGAGGAATGTTGTTGGTTTCAAGATTTGAGAAGTGGTACATCTCTAATTTCTATTCTTACTAGCAAGATGCCCATGCGTTGCATGGAACATCAAGATCTTGTGAGAGAAAAGGATGAATGAGGGAAGGCCTTATCTGCAAATGTGGAGAGGAGTGCGGGTAAATTGCCATAGTTTCCTTCCTGTCCGTTAGATATAGATTGGACGGCCTATATTGCAGGATGGTAGGCACACCATCATCACCGACTATGCTTCTTATAAGAGTAGAGATAAAAACAGAGTTGGTGATGATGGTGTGCCTGCCATCTTGCAATATAGGCCGTCCGATTTATATCTGACGGATAGGAAGGAAACTATGCCAATTTTGCAAAAAGATACCCACACCCCTCTCCAGATTTGCAATTAAGACCTTCCCTCGTTCATCCTTTTCTCCCATAAGATAAACTACTCATACAAATGCATCTTGATGTTCCGTGCAACGCATGGGCATCTTGCTAGTTGTTGCAACAAGCCCATGTGTGTGTGTGTGTTGTGTGTGTGAGAGAGAGGGAGGGAGGAGGAGGACGGAGTGCATGTGTGACAAGACACAAAGAGTGTGTGTGCGAGAGGTATCAGCTTAAAATGAGGCGATAGTGTGTGTGTTCACGATCGAGAGGGCGTGTATCAAGAAGGGACAAAAAATCTACATAGATACAAGGAGCGCGAGAGAGACATGTACGCGATAGTGGAAGCACGAGTGTGCGGGTGTATAAACCTATCTGGAGGCTAGTCAATCAATGATGTGAGAGAAATATGAGTCGGGGGTGCGAAAGCGAATGTTTTGTGGGTGAGAGAGAGAGACAATAATTGGGAAGGGGAGTGGAACCAGGAGCTATGTATGTGTGAGAGAGAGAGCGCGGGGGGGAGTTTGTCTGATCGGTAAATAAATGAATAGTGTCAGTTTTATAATTGGGATGGAGACGGAAAGGAGATCGCAACAAATGTTGTTTCTGCAGGAGAGAGTAATTTTAGTGGCATGAGTCATGTCTCGAGACATATAGGGTGTGTGAGAGAACCCCATAGAGAGAAAGACAAAGTGAAAGACGAGTGAGACTGTGTGTGTGGCAGTGAAAAAGAAAGCTTAGGTACCTAGTGATACCAGAGAATGGTAGAGACGTGAGAGATAATGAAAACCGTGTAATGTATATTGATACGGAGAGTGTGACACTTCTCAAGGGAGACGTCGAGAGACCATGTTTGCGAAGATAGGAGAAACATGAAGTGAGCGTGCGGGTGAGCTGGAGAAAATAGAATGTTAGCTACATGAAGGAGCATCCAAGAGAGATGGGCATGAAAGGAGTCAAAATAAAAGGGATTCAAATATTTGAATTCGAGATGATGATACATGTAATTCATACTCGAACCAAAATTGATCTATCAAACATGCATACTCATATGAATTCACGCGCATCTATGTTATTTAATATGTAGATATTACTGATCCATACTTCCTCCGTTCCTAAATATAAGTGTTTGTAGAGATTCTATGAACCACATACATATTTATATAGATGCATTTTAAGTGTAGATTCATTCCTTTTGTTCCGTCTGTAATCCACCTAGTGGAATCTCTACAAAGACTTATATTTAGGAACAGAGGGAGTACATTTTAGTATAACATAATTTGGTTTAATTTTTTTGAACTCAACCTTATGATTTTGAGATCATTGTATTTGTAAATCATATTATATATACCCCACAAAAAATCATATTATATACATATAAAGGATCAGAATTCTTTGCTGTGCTTTTGAAAGTATATATAAAAAAATGATGTATATAGAATTTTATTCCAATCGCAAATGGATCCTGCCCGAACAAGAATAGAATACAAACTGGATTCGAATTGAGTTGGCACGGTAAACGTGCACTCTTCCTCTGCAAAAATTTGAACGAAGCGGGGAAAGTCGCAGTAACCGTCCGAAACCAAAATCTACGAGATGGAAATTACTACCTATCCCTGACACACAAAGCCTATTGGCTCGATTTCTATAGGTTTCGATACGGGTAGGTTTGTAATTTCACTCAAACGTGACATAACCACCTCTCACCAGGATTCATACATGGTGGGCGCCAAAACACAGTGTCTCCTTGGCCGAAATCGACTGCCTCCCCGATTCATACACGGTGGGCGCCAAAAACAAATTCTCGTCGGCAAATATTCAGTGTATGCGAGATTACCGTCCTATCCCCAACCGACTAATATTGCTGTGATGTAGGAAATTTTAAACGGGGGCTAAGTTTGTAAATTTCCTCACATTTGAGAGAAGCGCGCCCTGAACACATGGTTCCCCCTTCCTTTCTCCCTCCATTTCCCCATTCGTACTTCGTGGGCGCCAAAACACCCTCTCCACCCCAGCCTCCTCCGTCCGCCACCCCATCCACCGCCATCCTCCTCCACCATGCCAGATCTGATACCCCGACGCCGTCGGCCATTACAAGAGATCGACCTCTCTCATCCACGGCTTCGGACCGAGATCCTTACATCCCGTACTCTCGCTTCATTCCTGCCATCGTCCACCTTGCCGACACCGCTCCTACGACCGTCTCGTCCACCGCGCTCCGCAACAGCCATCGCTACCGCAGCACCATCAAATTCTCAGCAGATGCATACACGGCGCCGCACCAGAGGTGGTACTCTTTCATATCTGCTAACTTATTTATCGTAGCAGGAAAATAGATCATCACTGCTTTACTCTGATTTCTTGTCCATCACTTACTTGCTAGTTGAAAGCAAACATTGGTTGCAAAGTTGCCTTTGTCCGGTTTGCACCTTCAGGTCCGCCATGGCACGCTCAACACTATACTCGCAATGCTTATGGTTTTCCCCTTTTATATTCCACACTAGTTAAATGACAGTAGACTAAATTTCAAAATTGGGTCAGTCGATTTTTGAGAACTCGCTGGAGTTCGCCGGTGTGAAGGAAGGGGCTCGGGTGGGGACGGTGGTTGTGGGGGCGGTGGTGGGGCCTCACCGAATGAAGAAAACTCGACGCGGGTGGGGGCGGGGGTGGGGGGTGGGGGTGGCGAAGGAACACAAGCGGTGGGGGCCGGTGGTTCGGCAGGCGGCCCGTGCAGTGTTCTGTATGGGAAGAATCAGAGACGAGAAAGAAGAAGGGTTAGGAGACGTAGGATCTTCATCCAACCACCTGAAATGGTCGACTGACCCAAATGACAAAAGTCACGCGACTTGCATGCAGACATGCCTTTATATTCAGTATCATCACCGTACCTGCTTAGTACTACTCCTCAATCCATCAAGCTAAACAACGTGCCACGCATAATTCGAAACTTGTTGCTCAAATACAAATATGATATGCTGCTGATATTACTAAAACAGATAATGCTTAACTGGTCAGCTAATGTTCCTACTTTACTTTCCAAAATCATGTGCACCACATATAGAGAGACAGCAGGGAGTTGCATTCTTAATGCTCTCTGGTTCATCATGTGTGGGCACTGTGCAACGAACATTTTATTATCCAAAATCTGCTTGCTCTTCTTTAGCATGTTCCTCTTTCGTTCTTCTTTAATAAGTACTCTCTGTGTTCCTAAATACAAGTCTTTGTATAGATTCCACCATGGACTACATATGGAGCAAAATGAGTGAATCTACACTCTAAAATGTATCTGTATACATTTGTATGTGATCCATAGTGGAAATCTCTACAAAGACTTATATTTTGGAACGGAGGGAGTATGATAGTAGTATAGTATGGTCCTTGTAGTGAAGATGAGCAGGGACATTTGCAGTGTAGAGGTCTATATGATCGGTTGTGATGGACACTTTGAACTCTTCGGGCCTCTTTGATTCGTAGGATTTTGTAAACATAGGAATAGGATTTGTAGTGGCTTGCCCACTTGAATCCTATAAGATTAGCAATGAAATGCGGGGAGCTGTGTCGCCTTTGAGAGTTACACTGATATTAACAGTACCGCACCTTCAGTTGAAGAGAGCTGGTACCCAAAGCCTTTCTAGCCGTACCGGAAATACTAGCACATATATTCCAGCAAGTTCTACTTTGCTGATTTTACTCCTGATGCTTACGGTTTTCCCGTTATATCTACACTATGATCTGCGTAGCTGCTATGCATCAGCACTAGCAGCAGACCACTCTTGAAGCTAAACAGCACACCAATCATAAGGCCAAAACTTACTTCTTGAAATACGAATTGTGATATGATACCGATATTAGTTAACAGACACACATTTTATTGGTCAGGTAGTGCTCCCACTTGATTTTCCAAATGCATGCGGCCACATATAGAGAGACAACATGGAATTGCATTTTTTTGGGTGCTGTGATTCATCATGAGTGGGCAACCAACATTGTATGCTATGAAGAGGAACCTCAAGAATATGCTTCCTGTTCTGTTCTTTAACATGTTCCTCTTTTGTTATTCTGTATTTAGTATGTACAGTATGTTCCTTGTCCGGAAGGGGCGCAGGGACATCTGTAGTCAACAGCTGATAGAGCTGGCCTGTACGTGATCGATAGGCTTTCAATTAGTAGCGGCAATTCAACACCGTATTTTCTAGCCAGTTCCACTTTCCCGATTTATATATCGTGGTTATGGTGTACCCCTTTTATGTACACTACGATCTGCCTAGTTGTTGTGTGCTCTTGTTATCATGGTTTGGCAATGAACTCTCTATATAGTATATTATGAACCTATCATCTGCTAACTATCCTTACTTCTGGAACCTATTTTTTTGTGTACTTGTGCCTGATTATATTAATGCACGCACCATATTGCAGCACACATGAGCTCTCTCATCAGAATCCAGTGATAGCACACAAGGGTTTACAGGGGCGCCCGTATATTAGAATATCCTCTGCATTACAAAGATAATCTCACTACTATTTATGTTTTCATGGTTCTCATATATTATATGTAATTACAGTCAATATCAGAATCCGCGCATCAGAAGAATATTGTGTAGCACTGCAACGACTTACAAAATCGGCATGAAGGCATTGAGTGCCATTCCGGATGCAATGAGACTCATACGCTCCCCACCTGTAGATTCTTGTTCAGAATATGATCCTAATGACTATTCTAACCTCGAGGAGTCAAAGGCAGATGGCCTGTCCTGTTCACCCATCAAGGTGCCTGTTCTAATTTGGCATGGTTTTATTGATTGCGCATATCTTGCATATGTTGGCTTGCATTTCTTCTACTTTGTTGCACTGCCATCTGCTTAGTTTACTCATCATATATGTCAAGATGCCATGCCCATCCATTATCAATACATATTCCATCTGTCATCATACCATGTTTTTCCACTCAAATGCTATTCTTGTGCATCAGACATCAAAAATGAAGAGGGTGATTGCCGAACCTGAAGGAGCACTAGCAAAGTCCTTGAAAAACATGGTGGTGTCGGAGAAATCAGACAGCACCCCACTTATATTGGTTGTACAACCAGTGACACAAAACGTAGGACCGACTCCAGCAGACTGTACCCATACTTCACTGGCCACACCACTAGCCCCACCACACAGGACCTGCACTTCAGCAAAAGGTATGCCGATTTCAGTTGCCATAGCACCAGCCGTTCCACAAAAAAATCCCACTCCAGCAAAAAGTACAACAAGTCCACCGGCCGAAGACCTATCCCAACTACAGAGACGGCCAATTCCTGCAGATTGGAACCCCATTCCAGTTATTCCCAGTTTTAAAGACAATGCTTTCAATGTTTTAGGGACTACGTGCATATATTCCCATCATGGGAAGATTATAGTGAAGACAAACACCATTTTCACATCTTCCTGTCCCACTTATGTGTAAGTGCTATTATTCATGGTGATTATTTTCTTGTTTTCTGCTGATTGAACACATCAATGATTTACATTACATTGTTGTAAGTAGGCGAGGGTTAATCGGATAGTCATGATGAGCAAAGCTTGCTTGCACTTTTCAAGGAAGCATTGCAGCAGTATCGGTGTTACCTGAGGAAATCACACTTTGATGGCAAGTCTATAAACGAATTTCCGGTGAAGTCTCCTGTGCTAAATTTAGAAGACATTGAATGGAAAAACCTTGTTATGCACTGGTCTCGTTCCCAGGATGAGGTACCGTCTATGATATCACATGACAATTTGAACTTCTACTTTTTCACATGTGCCTTATGGATCTTTTTTGCAGGAAATCAACTTGAAGAAGAATTTCGGTTTGAAAAGAACAACAGAATATTGCAAATATGATGCCCGCTGCTTTGCTCTTGTTAGTACCTATGGTCCTGTATCACTGTACTTGAATTCATAATTGGTTCATTATGTGACAGCGGTATACATGATTGCTTGCTTATCAATTGTTCGCTCCAAATTATCTGATCTTTATGAATGGTTATAATAGTGTAGAATATATCCAATGCCAATAAATTTTTTTAGCTCTGCATTGTTCTTGTAAGTACCTGCTGTCCTTTATCAGTGTACTTATATTGACATGTAGTTGTTCGTGTACCATCACTCTGCAGCTTATTTTCCTTTGCCCTCCATTTTCTACGCATCAGATCTATATTTACTCTTACCATAAGGTTGGATAACACCGATGGTCCTTAAGAAGTTTAGCTCTGCATTGCTCTTGGCTGTACCTTTTGCCTGTATCGCTGTACTTACAATTATAGCTACTTGGTTATGTAGCATCACTCTTCATCTTATCTTAAACATTCTCCATTTTTTCTTATATTATCACATCTATATTTACTCATAACAAAATGTAGAATAAAGGCAATGCTTATGAAGAAGATTCTGTGGTAAACTTCTTGAATTGCCCCCCTCCCCCCATCAGCATGGACAAGGGCCTTATAGAGCCTGTCTTCACCAATAATGTAAGGTTGTCCCTCTCAAGCCTTCAAACTTTGTTGTGTATATTTGGTTAGGAATGACTGCAACAACTATTTATTTTTGGTGTTTGCATCAAATTGCATGCTTAAAGTTTATTATGTAGTTCATAAACAAAAGTTTGTCCTTCTCAATTTAAGTTTTCAGTTGTAGAACCAAGTTCCTTCTTCATACCATGTAAATTAAACTATACAGAGCAAGTGATCTTCTTTTGCACTGCATGTATGCTTCTATTCTTGATCCGTAATCGAGTGGTGTGGTGAACCTGCCCACTACCGCACAATGTCATATTCTGCAATGTCTTAACTATGAACGACGTCATATCATTCTACTATTATTTAAACCGTCTCTTTATTTGCCAATCTGAAATGGGATAAATTGACAGCACACTAACCATTGATACTTATGAGTTCTTGATCTGTAATCCAGTGGTGTCGTGTAGCTGCCAACTCCTTCACAATGTCATTTCCTGCCATGTCTTAACCTGAACAATACCATATTGTGTTAATGTTATTTTAAACCGTGTCACTTTATTCGTTAGTAAGAAATGTGATGAATTGTCAGCGCTGATACTTATATGTGCAAAACCCGTCATCTATCTGCTTGTTTATCTTTCAGAGTGAGGAGGATATAAATGTCGAACAAGCGCAATTTCATTAGCTTGCTCAGCTGCTTGCGCTGCAGCTCCTGAGCAGGGCTAACCTTTCTGGAACTCTATTGAAGTGCTGTCGGTTTTGTATATTATTTTGTCGGCGTGTTTATTCGCACTGGTGGCGATCTTTAATGCACAGTGTATGTAATCTGCTGTCTGCTTGTGCTTTATTATCATAGTGATGAACTTTGATGCCCAGTGGATATAATATGCTGTAATTTCTTTATTGTATAGTCTATGTTTTTTTATTCACGATGCTGCAGATATTTTACTGTATATATATCCTGTCTTCGCAGTAAACCGGCCAAACCGTAAAATTATGGTACATAATCAGGCCATCATGCAAATCACTACATAATTGGTCCGTTAACAGGCCTAAATTGAAATTGGCCCACTAGTAGATTTGGGCCTCTAATTGGCCGAGTAAACCGCCGGCCTTATTTTCGCAAGAAAACTCAATGGGCTTTTAGGAAGCTGAAAAGTAGGTAGGGCCTGAAACGTGCCGAATAGCTCACGGGCCGGCAGTAGGCCGAAATAGACCCCGGCCCATGATTGTGCCAATCACATCACGGGCCGTTAACAGGCCAAAATTGTCTCGTTCCTTGTTTGGCCCAATCAGATTATCGATTGTGAGCAGGCCGGATGCAAACCGGGCTGTAGTTAGGCCCAACTATATGACGGGCTTTTAACGTGCCGAAATAAATATAGGGCCGAAATGTTAAACATGCCTTTAACATACCGAAACTAATATCAGGCCGAATTACTAAATGGGCCTTTAGCAAGTAGTCCCAAAAGCATACCGTCCAGTTGACGGGCCGAATCTGATATGGGCCATAATTTAGCCCAAAGCCTCTTAAAGGGCCGGATCTGATCTGGGCTGTAATTTGTCCCAGAACATGGTAGGCTTTTAACGGGCCGGATCTCATATGTATTTTATTCGGCCCGGAACGTGGCAGGCTGTTAATGGACCAAATCAATTATGGGCCGGCATTTGGCCCAAAACATGGCAGCCTGTTAACGGGCCGGCCCATTAGTGTCCTCAAAATCTTATGGGCCTTTAGCTGGGCCGACCCATTATGGTCGGTGAAATCTCGTGGGCCTTTAGCTGGGCCGGCCCATCATGGTTGGCAAAGTCTCATGGGCCTTAAGTTGGGCCGGCCCATTATGTTCGACGAAATCTCATGGGCCTTTAGTTGGGCCAGCCCATTTAATCTTTATGGGCCACTTTTGGGCTGGTCCACGTGTCAACATATCATAGGTGCATCTCGCCCATTGGATGAGTGACACCTGTGCCAACGCGGAGCTAACACGTGGTTCCGTCATCCAATGAGAATTTTACACGTGGAAAATCATCATTGGTCATGGCTGTTAGCGGGTTATCTGATCGAAAACCGGACCCGATAGCTTAACGGTGACACGTTACGGTGGATGCCATGTGTCGTTCACCATTGACGAAAGCACTTCCATGACGCGGCATTTAACATCATGGAAGTGAACACTTCCATGATGATAATTTTGGTAATGTCATGGAACACTTCTACGACAGCACAGGTATGACTATCTTCATTCTGTCATAAAATCATCTTGGATGTACATGCATGACAGAAAACGTGACCTACTGTGACAAACACGTATCATCACAGAAGTGTCTTTTTTTGTAGTGTGTTGGTATGGAGGGCACCCGTGGATATGGCTAGCCATGGAACGTGAAAGTATGGTGGAAAAAGGAATAAACTTTCATATCTGTTTGGGAACCGCCTATGATATGTCTAGCATCGAAAGTGTTGGGAGCTCTAAGTCGTTTTCGTTGGTGGGAAAGGTATACCTCTCAAAATGTTTTTATCTCTCAATTTTCGCTTTGAGCTCTGGCACCTTTACAAATCCCTACTTCCCTCTGCGAAGGGCCTATCTTTTACTTTTATGTATTTACTTTCATGCAAGAGTCAAAGTTTTTCTCTCTATTCCTTTTTATTTTTCTCTTTTGGCAAGGATCATGTGGCGAGGAAAGATCTAGGCACATATGTCCAGTTGAATATGGGCAGCATGAGTTATTATTGTTTACATCACCCTTGAGGTGAATACGTTGGGAGGTAAAACAATAAGCCCCTATCTTTCTGTGTGTCCGGTCAAAACATTTTGCTCATGTGTATGCGGTGATTGTTAGATATCATAGAAGACTATATGATGGTTGAGTATGTGGAGCTCTTACTTAAACTCTGTTGAATAAGTGGAATTGCAATTGCTTGGTGACTAAGAACATAGGTTGTTGAGTTTCAAGAGAGTTCATTGTTTGAACCTTAACATGTGAATTGGGTGCTACTATAACATGAGAAGTTTTGTAAGAAACAATTGGTGTTATGATGCTAGGAAAAGTGATTGAAATTATCATTGATCAAACTTATGCACTTTGCAAGCATTCACACTTCATAAATTACGTCTTTTATCATTTACATACTCGAGGACGAGAGGAAATTAAGCTTCGGGATGCTGATACGTCTCCAACGTATCAATAATTTATGAAGTATTCATACTATTATTTCATCATTCTTAGGTATTTTACAATCATTTCATAGAAACTTTATATCAGTTTTTGGGACTAACCTATTGACCCAGTGCCCAGTGCCAGTTGCTGTTTTTTTGCTTGTTTTTTACATCGCAGTAAATCAATACCAAACGGAGTCAAACGCAACTAAACTCCACAGAGATTTTTTATGGATGAAAAGGAACCCAATGGGACACTACTGCACCTGGGGGTGCCCCGAGGGGGTACAACCCACCAGGGTGCGCCAGGCCCCCCTAGCGCGCCCAGTGTAACATCCCAAATTTTCAATTTGGGATGTTATACATAGGTCATCATATGCATATCATATTTTATTGCATTTTGGTTAATCCTAGAAATTCTAAGCAACTCAAGGACCCACGGAGAGAGTTGGGGATTTCATTATTTTCATATTTGAATTTTCTCAAATATTGAAAAGAGGATCATTTTGGTTTTAATTATTTTTCTCTCCGAAAATATTTCCAATATCAAAAATAAAAGAGAGGAGATAATATGACTTCTCCAAAATAAAAGAAATATTGGAGAAAAAATATTAAAATCAAATTTTATTTTATTGGATGTTTATTGCTATTTTATTTGAATTAGAAAAATATGCATGTTTTCAAAATTGCATTTTTAGGCCAGAAAATGTTCACTTTGTTCTAAATATTCTATTTAGACGGTTAAAATTGTTTTTGGCATTTTTAGGAATTTCTTATATTTTACTAGGATTTTTTTTCTCTTTGGCAGAATTTATTTTAAAAAAAGTCTCGCGGACCGAACTGGGCCAGCGGCCCAGCCGGCCCACCTGCGCCGCCGCCTTTGCCGGGCGTGCCCGAGCCGGACTCACCGGAGTCCGACTCCTCCCCGCGGTCGTTGCCCCCACTACAAGCCGCAGCCGCCCCCTCCCCTCCCTAAATACAGCCGCCGCCGCCCCACATCGCCACCCCGCCCTGCCCTGCAAGCAGCAGCAGCAGTAACCGCGCACCGCTGCATCCGCCGCGCCGCATGCCGCGCCGCCGCAGCCGTTCTACGCCGCCGCCGCACCACACGCCACCGTCGCACCACTCGCCGCCTCCCGCGCCGCCCGCCGTCGCCCGGAGCCGCCGCCGCCCATGCCCTGCCCCGCCGGACCTCGCCAGAGATATGCAAAACCTATTGCTCTTTTATTAACGAACCTTTGGGAGTTACTTCTGCGTTATGCTTAGGATTGATATGCTATGCTCGTAGACGTGGATTGGGTGAGTGTATCCGTGACAGATGTGAGTATTGTTAATTAATGGTTAAGTTAAGGTGGCTACTTAAATACACATCTAGGTGGATTGGTTGAGGCACCTGGAGAATCCAATGCTGTCCTAGGATATCCCGGAGTACCCGTGTGATCATCCTATGGTTCGCCACCCAGGCTCAAAGGGATCATAAGATTATTCATGCTAGAAACTTCCGTGTGCAGTCACAAGCCATTATGGGCTCTGGCATAGTTAAGTATGTTGCGTGAGCTCTTGAAGAGGTAGACTAGCATATGTAGGGGGTGTAGGTGGTACTGTCTACCCGGAGTAGAGAGTTAATGCTTCTAAAAGACTGTGACTCGGCTATCCGTTTCTCAAACACCATGTAGTGCGAGAAATTCAACGGAGGAGATCGAGTCTTGTGGGGAAAAGTGCGCAAACCTCTGTAGAGTGTACAAACTAATCATGGTTAGCCGTGTCCCCGGTTATGGACATCTTGAGTATCTGGATCTTGGATTATCATGTTGATCTCATCACTCTAAGTAAATTTTGTTGGGTAACTGATGATGCTTAATTGGGATTGAGTTGAAGGAACCTTCTCAATGTTTAACAACCACCATGATAGTTAAATAAAATTTATTCCTTTGTTATAGGGGAAAATTGGCTTTATGCAAAACTGTAACCATAGAGCTTTCCACCAACCATATATGCATGTAGTGATAGCATTTATTTTGTTCATTACTCTATGTGTTACATTGCCAGCATATTCCATGTGCTGACCCGTTTTGGTCTGCAACATACCATGTTGCAGACTTTTCAGACGACGAGTAAGGTGCCATAGGTCGTTGTCGTTCACTCAGCTATGCCGTTGGAGTTGATGGACTCACTTTATCTTCCAAGCCTTCCGTTGTTAGCTTATTTAGATGGCCTTAAGCCATATTATTTGTAATAAGTTCTCTTTTGAGACATTTTGATGTAATAAGTGTGTGATTGCAACTCTGTTATAAATCCCTGAGTACTGTGCATGTTAGCATTACCGATCCAGGGATGACAGTGATGCACAGAGACTATACTGTTTGAGGTCTGGTCGCTACACCCAGGTGGGTTGTGCCCACGTCGGGGGCCTCCCGCACCCCCTCTTTGCACTATAAATTCCCAAATATTCCAAAACCCATCGGGATTACCCTAGATTAGAAGTTCCGCCGCTACAAGGTCTCTGTATCCACGAAAACCAATCTAGACCCCGTTTTGGCACTCTGTCGGAGGGGGGAATCATCTCCGGTGGCCATCTACATCATCCCGGCGGCCACCACGATGAGAAGGGAGTAGTCCACCCTCGAGGTTGAGGGTTTGTACCAGTAGCTATGTGTTTAATCTCTCTCTCTCTCTCTCTCTCGTGATCTATATCTTGGGCTTTGTTAATATAGTCGGATCATATCATGTTTCTCCCCTCTATACACTTGTTGTGATGAATTGAGTCTCTACCCTTTGAAGTTTTGTCGTGTCGGAATTAATATTAAGAGATGAGAACACATGATATATGTCTTGCAGTATGAATACTTGAGGTGACAATTGGGGTATCATATTGATTCACTTGATATATGTTATGGCATTCAACTCGCGGATTCCCGCGGTGATATTGGGGTAATCTATGCATAGGAGTTGATGCATGTTTTTATTATCTTTTCTTTAATAAAAACTTTGGGGTCTCCTTGTAGTTCTTTGTGTGGATTGAGTATTATGAATATGAATATGCTTTGGTGTTATTCTAGTACGAACTCTAGGATAGATCGAACGGAAAAAATAGCTTTGCGTTATTTTAGTACGAACTCTTGAATAGATCGAGCGGAAAGAATAGCTTTAAAGGTGGTCTCGTACCCTACAAACAATTTCTATCTTTTGTTCTCTGCTAATAGGAACTCGGGACTGATTCTTTGTTGCACTTTGAGGGATAATCATATGATCCAACTATGTTAGCATTGTTGAGAGGTTGCACTAGTGAAAGTACGGACCCTAGGCCTCATTTTCAAGCATTGCAATACCGTTTCTGTGTCTGTTTACTAATTGGTACCTTGCTATTTTTATTTATTCAGATTATAAAAATATATTTCTACCATCAATATTACACTTTTATCACCATCTCTTCACCGAACTAGTGCACCTATACAATTTGCCATTGTATTGGGTGTGTTGGGGACACAAGAGATTTCTTGTATTTGGTTGCAGGGTCGTTTGAGAGAGACCATCTTCATCCTACACCTCCCACGGATTGATAAACCTTAGGTCATCCACTTCAGGGAAAATTGCTACTGTCGTACAAAACTCTGCGCTTGGAGGCCCAACACGAGTCTACAAGAATAAAGTTGTGCAGTAGACATCAAGCTCTTTTCTGGCGCCGTTGCCGAGGAGGTGAGTGCTTGAAGGTATATCTTTAGATCTTGAAATTGAATCTTTTAGTTTCTTGTTTTATCACTAGTATGGTTTATAAAAGAAAATTACAAAAAATGGAATTGAGGTTGCATCATATTATTGATCATCTTTATAATATGTTTCTTGAAAATGATGGATCAGAAAATTGGGATCAATTGTTAGAAGAAGAAGTTAATGAAATGTTTGGCACAAAATATTTGAATGATGAACATGATTGCAATGTTGTTGGTATGAACTCTTTGAATATCCATGATGCTAATGATATGCAAAGCCATAAGCTAGGGGATGCTATGTTTGATGAAGATGATATTTTTAGTCCCCCAAGTTTTGATGAGAAAATTTATTATGATGATTGCATGCCTCCTATTTATGATGATTATATTGATGAGTGTGGATTTGGAGAGGTCGTGACTTTATTTAATGATGAATCCACTATTTTGGAGGAGGATGCAATTGATTATGACATAGAAGTTCCTATACATGATGATTATGGTGATGACATGTATGCTATATTGAATAATTATAAACATGGAACTTTTCATCATGATTTTAATTTCCAATCACATGAGAGTTATTTTGTTGAGTTTGCTCCCATAATTATTGATGATAATAAAATTGCTTATGTGGAGAGTGATAAATTTTCTATGCTTATGGATCATGAAGAGAATGCTTTATGTAATAGCTATATTGTTGAATTTATTCGTGGGACTACTGAAAATTATTATGAGAGAGGAACATACGCTTTTATATATTGCAATAATATCAAGTTTCCTCTATATGTGTTGAAAATCTTGAAGTTTTGTTTGTTATGTCTTCCTATGCTAGTTGATTCTTGTTCCCATAAGTTGTTTGCTCACGAAATCCCTATGCATAGAAAGTGAGTTAGACTTAAATGTTCTTTCCATGTGATTCATGATGCTCTCTTTAAATTTCAATTCTTATCTTTTATGCGAGCATAGTTGAAATCATCATGCCTAGCTAAAAGGCATTAAAGAAAAGCGCTTGTTGGGAGACAACCCAACACTTTTACCTAAAGTTTTTTTGTGTTCACATGATTATGCTACTGTAGTAATTATGTTTTATTGATTTGTTTCAATAAAGTTCCAAGTAAAGCCTTTGGGATCATGTTGGGTGATAGTTGATTTGACGCTGCTGAAAAACAAAAACTTTTGCGCTCACGAAAATAAGTCTCATTTTTAACAGAAGAGTGCTTTTGAGTTGATTATTTTTGCATAAGTTTAATATACAAATTTCTCACGTGGTCCTATATGTTTCATAATTTTTGGATTAGCATAAGTATGGTAGTTATCCAGATCATTACAGACTATTCTGTTTTTGACAGATTCTGTTTTCAATGCATAGTTTGCTTGCTTTCTAGTTTCTATGGCTTATATTGCTCAATATAAATTGTGGAAATGGTATGATACAGTAGGAATTGTGTGGAAACAATTATCAATCTTGTCTTTGACAGTACCAAAGTGAAATGGTTTGCTCTTTATCATACTAACCAATCTCCTGAAGTTCTGTTAAGTTTTGTGTGATTGAAGTTTTCAAGTTTTGGGTGAGATATCGATATGAGGAGAATAAGTAGTGAAAAGACCCTAAGCTTGGGGATTACCAAGGCACACCAAGGTAATATTCAAGGATGATCCAAGCAACTAAGCTTGGGATGCCCCGGAAGGCATCCCCTCTTTCGTCTCCAACATTATCGGTAACCTCACTTGGAGCTATGTTTTCGTTCGTCACATGACATGTGTTTTGCTTGGAGCGTCAATTTATTTTGCTAATATTTGCTTGCTGTTATTTAGAATAATGTTTTGCATCTTTTATTTCAATAAAAGTGGCATTGATAGCCTTTCCCATGCTTATCTTGCAAGTATACATGTTGCTGTTTGAAAATAGAAAGTTTATCGATGTTGAGAAAATTCCCTAGAAAAGTCAAAGTGTGATAGAATGTTGAAACTTTTTGCATAATAAGCTCTGATAAATTTTCTACAGTGTGGTAAAATTTTCATAATTTTTGGAGTTAGGTAAGTGTGGCATCCCAAGTTAATATTCCAATAAGTCTCAAGCATCTAAGCTTGGGGATGCCCCAGTAGGCATCCCATCTTTCTTCTTCAACAATTATCGGTTAGTATAAGTTGAGCCTAAGTTTTTGCTTCTTCACATGATGTGTGCTATCCTTGAAATGTCATTTCATTTTCATTTTGCTTGCTGTTTTAGTAAAACATTTAGATCTGAAACTTTTAAATCAAAGAGAGTCCTCACATAGATATCTATTTACTTAACTACTCGCATGATCTTCACTTATATCTTTTTCGAGTAGTTTTTAATTTACTCTTGTGCTTCACTTATATCCTATGAGTAAATTGTTGAATAAATTAAATGTCATGAAGTTGAAATCATACCATGCCTAGTGGTAACTTCACATTGGGTTTAAAAAGTGAAATCTTTTGAGGCTCGAAAATCACAATATTGGTCATACAAGCAATTCACGAATAATTAGTATAAGGAAGAGAATTTCACATGCAAATACACTATCCTGGAAATCTTTTGTGATTGTGAGCCCCCATCAAAATATTATATGCCAAAATTGTTGACGTTGGATAAGCAAGACAACGTAATGATTTATGTTTGCTCATATTCACATAGAAGTCATATTGTCATAGATCATTTAACATGTGGTGCTTGCCCCCCATCTTTGCTAGCCAAAAATTCTGCACCAAGTAGAGATACTACTTGTGCATCCAAAAACCCGTAAACCCAAATCTTATTTTCAAGAGTCCACCATAGCTACCTATATGCGGTATTTCCGTGCCGTTCTAAGCAAATTTTTATGTGCCATCTCTAATTTTCAAAAATAAATTTCCCTTTTGTGTGCTCATACCGCTCGCGAGGCGGTGAGGGAGGCCAATATTTTCCATGCTAGATGTGTTATTCTCACGACGAGTGTTTATTCACTTGTCATTAGACAAGAGTAAGGCAAAGGTTTTAGGGATGCCCAGTCCCAAAATGAAAAATGAATTTACTTTATGTTGTCAAATAATAAATTCCTTGGAAAGTGTTGGTATGGAGGTCACCCGTGGATACAGGTAGCCATGGAAAGTGAAAGTATGGTGGAAAAAGGAATAAACTTTATTTTCTATTTGGGAACCACCTATGATATATCTAGCATGGAAAGTGTTGGGAGCTCTAAGTCATTTTTGTTGGTGGGAAAAGTATACCTCTCAAAATGTTTTTATCTCTCAGTTTTCGCTTTGAGCTCTGGAACCTCTACAAATCCCTACTTCCCTCTGCAAAGGGCATATCTTTTACTTTTATGTATTTACTTTCATGCAAGAGTCAAAGTTTTTCTCTCTATTCCTTTTTATTTTTCTCTTTTGGCAAGCATCATGTGGCGAGGAAAGATCTAGGCACATATCTCCAGTTGAATATGGGCAGCATGAGTTATTATTGTTGACATCACCCTTGACGTGAATACGTTGGGAGGCAAAACAATAAGCCCATATCTTTCTATGTGTCCAGTTGAAACGTTCTGCTCATGTGTATGCACTGAGTGTTAGCAATCATAGAAGACTCTATGATGGTTGAGTATGAGGAGCTCTTACTTAAACTCTGTCGAATAAGTTGAATTGCAATTGCTTGGTGACTAAGAAAATAGGTTGTTGAGTTTCAAGAGAGTTCATTGTTTGAACCTTAACATATGAATTGGTTGCTACTATAACATGAGAAGTTTTATAAGAAAGAATTGTTGTTATTATGCTAGGAAAAGTGATTGAAATTATCATTGATCAAACTAATGCACTTTGCTAGCATTCACACTTCATAAATTACTTCTTTTATCATTTACCTACTTGAGGACGAGCAGGAATTAAGCTTGGGGATGTTGATACGTCTCCAACGTGTCTATAATTTCTGACGTATTCATGCTATTATTTCATCATTCTTGGGTGTTTTACAATAATTTTATAGCAACTTTATATCATTTTTTGGGACTAACCTATTGAATCAGTGCCCAGTGCCACTTGTTGTTTTTTTGCTTGTTTTTTACATCGAAGGAAATCAATGTCAAACGGAGTCCAAACGCAACAAAACTCCATGGAGATTTTTTATCGACAAAAAGGAACCCAATGGGCCAGAGTTGCACCTCGGGGGTGCCCCAAGGGGGGCACAACCCACCAGGGCGCGCCAGGAGCCCTAGCGCGCCCAGATGGGTTGTGCCCGCCTCGGTGGCGTCCCGCACCCCCTCTTTGCACTATAAATTCCCAAATATTCCAAAACCCATCTTCATCGTCCCGGCGGCCACCACGATGAGGAGGGACCAGTAGCTATGTGTTTAATCTCTCTCTCTCTCATGATCTATATCTTGGGCTTTGTTAATATAGTCGGATCATATCATGTTTCTCCCCTCTATACTCTTGTTGTGATGAATTGAGTCTTTACCCTTTGAAGTTTTTTCTTGTCGGATTGAATATTCAGAGATGAGAACACATGATATATGTCTTGCAGTATGAATACTTGAGGTGACAATTTGGGTATAATATTGATTCACTTGATATATGTTATGGCATTCAACTCACGGATTCCCGCGGTGATATTGGGGTAATCTATGCATAGGAGTTGATGCATGTTTTTATTATCTTTTCTCCGATAGAAACTTTGTGGTCTCCTTGTAGTTCTTTGTGTGGATTGAGTATTATGAATATCAATATGCTTTGGTGTTATTCTAGTACGAACTCTAGGATAGATCAAACGGAAAAAATAGCTTTGCGTTATTTTAGTACGAACTCTTGAATAGATCGAGCGGGAAAGAATAGCTTTGAGGTGGTCTCATACCCTACAAACAATTTCTATCTTTTGTTCTCCGCTAATAGGAACTCGGGAGTGATTCTTTGTTGCACTTTGAGGGATAATCATATGATCCAACTATGTTAGCATTGTTGAGAGGTTGCACTAGTGAAAGTACGAACCCTAGGCCTCATTTTCAAGCATTGCAATACCGTTTTTGTGCCCGTTTACTTATTTCTACCTTGCTGTTTTTATTTATTCAGATTATAAAAATATATTTCTACCATCAATATTACACTTTCATCACCATCTCTTCGCCGAACTAGTGCACCTATACAATTTTCCATTGTATTGGGTGTGTTGGGGACACAAGAGATTTCTTGTATTTGGTTGCAGGGTCGTTTGAGAGAGGCCATCTTCATCCTACACCTCCCACGGATTGATATACCTTAGGTCATCCACTTGACGGAAAATTGCTACTGTCCTACAAAACTCTGCGCTTGGAGGCCCAATACGAGTCTACAAGAATAAACTTGCATAGTAGACATCACCGAGTATGTAGCAGTGTGCGACGTATGTCAAAGAGTTAAGGCACAGCATCAGAAGCCAGCAGAATTACTTCAGCCTTTGCCGATACCTGAATGGAAGTGGGATAAGCTTGGCATGGATTTCATCACCTGATTACCCAGGACACGATCAGGATACGACTCCATCTGGGTAGTAGTTGATCCCTTGACCAAAGTGGCTTACTTTATCCCCGTGAAAACCACTTATACGAGCGCAAAGTTGGCCAAGATATATATGACCAGGATCGTATGTCTACATGGAGTTCCGAGGACGATCGTATCAGATAGAGGAACACAGTTTACCTCGAAGTTTTGGAATCAGTTACACCAGACTTTGGGTACCAGGCTAGAATTCAGTACAGCCTTTCATCCGTAGACAGATGGATAAACCGAGAGAGTCAACCAGATTTTGGAGATATTATGAGAGCTTGTGCACTAGATTATGGACCTAGTTGGGATGACAATTTGCCTTACACAGAGTCACTACAAGAAATATGTCAACTTGTGACCTTCTCTCAGTGACCCCGGCTGAATTGGTCGTAAATCCACGACCATTTTGCTTGGAAGGGCTCAAACCCTGAAATTGCCTTACACCAAATGGTCATAAAGCAGATAAGAGTGGTCGACGACCTTATTTCTACCTGATTATGACCAATATAAATGGTCATGAGGTTGTGAACGTGGATGCATTGGTTAAAGTGTCGCTCAAGATGGCTTGGGCCTCGGTGGAACGAGGCCACCTCCTTTTAAAAAAACTGTGTGCCATGAAGGCCTCGGCCCATCCAGAAAGAAAGGTGGGATGCCCTCATATTACTCAAAAAAAGATATATTCAGCCCAACGAAAATGGGAAAATAATAAGTTTTTCATTATTAACATTTGGCAAGGATGGTCAGTTATTTGAAAAAAACTGTTTTCATTATTGTCTAAAAAACAAGTTTTTCATTGTAGAACTCTAAAAAGGTTTTTCCTTATAGAAAAATCTCGAAACCAATTAAACAATATAAAATTATAACAATAGGAAAATAATGAACTCCTTCGTGAATCTTGCTATATGGTTTAGCAATTAGAAAACTAAACGGGTAATTCAAAAAATGTTAATGTTAATATGTATTTCAAAAAATGTAATAATGTGTTTAAAAAAACTAAACGTGTGTATTTGAAAAGTTTCATGCATATAAAAAATGATAATCATAAATAATATTAGATATGTATAGCACATATGCCCGTGCGTTGCAATGGAAGAGATATTTTTTGCGAGAAGCATTGGGAGAGATAATTGATGTCCATCAAAATGGTCTCCAAAACAGTGGGGTGACAGAGCGGAGATATGTGGTGGTCTCACGGGTCATGTTTGGCCCGCGAGATCATTATAGTAGTGGGGTTGATCGGAGTGGCGACCACTACCCAACTCGTGCTTTTTTTTTACTTCAGGCCCGCCTCCTTGTTGAGGTTGTGGTGACCTCCTATTTTTTTTATAAAAAGAGGTGAGCAATGTTTTTTGAAAAAATCATTAATTTCTGGAAAAAGGCAAACAAAACTGGAAATAGGAATTTTTTTTGAAATTCACAAACATTTTTTTGAAAACAGGAAATTTTTAAGGTGGAGCAACTCGCATTTTTTGAATTTGTGAGCAATTTTTAAAAATGGAAACTTGCTTTGAAAATTCAAAAACATTTTAAAAATGTGTTTTTAATCACAAGCATTGTTTTGAATTTGTGAACATTTCAGCAAACAAGAATATTTTTGGAATTTCTATTATTTTAAGCAATGCAAATTGTTTTAAAAATTGTCAAACAATTTTGATTTTTTTTTAATTTGAACATTTTTGAATTTCGAAAAAATTTGGAACGGAAATAAAATTTAGAAGTTCCAAATATTTCTGAAAAGGTAACAAATTTGGAAATTCTGAAGATTTAACGAAAATGTGTAAATAACGAAATTCTGAAAAACAAAATTATGGGAAAACGCAGAAAATCACTTCAAAGGGGAAAAATAAAAATAAAAATAAAATAAGAACACAGAGAAAAAGAGAATGGGCGGCCCAACGGTGTGCGACCTATGCGAAGCTCCAACTATATGTTGCTCCGTGCGAAAAATAAGGTTTCCCATATGCGTGGGCAGGATATTGGTGGATTCTCTGGGCCTTAGCGCGTGCAGGCCCATGTATGAAATTCTGGACTTTTGTTTTCTTTTCTACTAGATGGACCACAAAAAATTAGTACCACCTCGGATATTAATAAAAATCGGTGGTGAACGGATGAAAAAACTGGAGAAACGCACCTTGCTTTATTAGTAGGTATAGATATAGATATAGATAAAAAAAGATTCATGTGTATGCAAAAATACTCATCAGTACGTGTGTGTGTGTATATATATATATATATATATATATATATATATATATATATATATATATATATATATATATCGAAAAGTAGATAACAAAGCAAGATTTTCTAAAAATCTTAATCATGTATTTAAATTTGTCTAACCAATATCAACAATGTTTTATATGTATACAAAAATGTACAATGTGAAAAACAAATATAGACATCAAAACATGTATGAAAAGATGTTTTTTTGTTGGGAATATATGAAAATATGTTAACCATGTATTTGAAAAAAGTTAAACATATATAAACAATATATACAATGTGTCTTAAAAAATGTAGACATGTGTTCAAAATATTAGACATCAAAATATTTATTAAAAATATTAATGATGTAACTAAAAACCGTTTAATATCTATAAAAAATGTTTCTAGTGTACACAAATTTGTTCATAAAATATGGTCTAATATTCTTGAAAAATGGAGAAGTTTTTACAAAAATATTTGTTAGGTTCTTCACAAAAAAACTCATTTTGGGAACTAAAAAAATGGAAAATGAATATGCGAAAATTTGTCTTTTTCACGAGAGGTGGATCAAAAACTTTTTACACCCAACCATTTGGTCAATTGTACATTAAATATGGCCTAGTATTTTAGAAATTTGATTCGGTCCAATTTTGCAACAAATATATGGTAGGTTCTTCACAAAAAAACCTCATTTGGGGCACTAACAAAATGGAAAATTGATTTTGTGTCCAAAGAAAATAAAACATCCCTTCGGAAACATTGTTCTTCATTGCAAGATGCACCCTTGTGCACTATATGAGATCATTTGAACAAACTATGCCATGAATTTTTCATGCCCATTTCAAAATGCGGTCAAAACGGCGGGCATGACCGTTGCTAGCTAGTGGGTGAATCTTGGAAAACTATTGATGTTTCTCTGATTAAATAGATACTTATGTACCTAGAAATGATTTTTGGAAAAAATAAAGAGAAAACTATGAGACCGCTGCAGTTCAAATTTGACTCGCTTCCTACTGAATCGGCGGAATTTTGTCTTTTTCATGAGAGGCGCATAAAAACTTTTTACACCCAACCATTTTTCCAATTGTGCATTAAATATGGCCTAATATTTTAGAAAATTGATTCGGTCCAATTTTGCAACAAATATATGGTAGGTCCGTCACACAAAAAACTCATTTTGGGCACTCGAAAAATAGAAAATGATTTTTTCGTGCAAAGAAAGTGAAAATTCCTTAGGCAACATTGTTTGTTATTCCAAGATGTACCCTTGTGCACAATATGAGATCATTTGAACAAACTATGCCACGAATGTGGCCATAAGATTGATCATCTCGCTTGAAAGCCATTGATCTCCACACATGATAGATCGTTTCTGAGAACACTGTTTAAAATTAATTACCGTATTACAAGTTTATTATTTTTCCTGGTAACTTGGCCACATATAATGACACTATGCGAAGGTTTTCCAATTTTTTGATTTTTTTGAATTTTTCATGCCCGTTTCAAAATGCGGTCAAAACAGCGGGCATGACCGTTCCTAGCTAGTGGTTGAATCTTGGAAAACTTTTGGTGTTTCTATTTGTTAAATAGATACTTTTGTACCTAAAAATGATTTTTGAGAAAAATAAAAAGCAAGCTATGAGGCAGCTGCAGTTCAAATTTGACCCGCTTCCAACTAAATCGGCAGAAATTTGTCTTTTTCACGAGAGGTGGATCAAAACTTTTGACACCCAAAAATTTGGTCAATTGTACATTAAGTATGTCCTAGTATTTTAGAAAATTGATTTCGTATAATTTTGTAACAATTATTTGGTAGGCCCTTCACAAAAAAACTCATTTTGGTCACTCGAAAAATGGAAAATGAAATTTCCGTGCAAAGAAGAAGAAAACTTCCTTAGTCAATATTGTTTGTCATTCCAAGATGTACCCTTGTGCACAATATGAGATCATTTGAACAAACTATGCCATGATTGTGGCCATAAGATTGACCATCTCGCTTGAAAGCCATTGATCTCCACACATGATAGCTCGTTTCTGAGAACACTTTTTAAAAATAATTATCATATTACAAGTTTATTATTTTTCCTGGTAACTTCGCCACATATAATGACACTATGCGAAGGTTTTCCAATTTTTTGAATTTGTTTTTGAATTTTTCATGCCCGTTTCAAAATGCGGTCAAAACAGCGGGCATGACCGTTCCTAGCTAGTGATTGAATCTAGCAAAACTTTTGTTGTTTCTAGGATTAAATAGATACTTTTGTACCTAAAAATGATTTTTGGAAAAAATAAAAAGCAAACTATGAGGCAACTGCAGTTCAAATTTGACCCGGTTCCAACTAAAACGGCAGAAATTTGTCTTTTTCACGAGAGGTGGGTCAAAACTTTTGACACCCAACCATTTGGTCAATTGTGCATTAAATATGGCCTAGTATTTTAGAAAATTGATTTGGTACAATTTTGCAACAATTATTTGGTAGGTTCTTCACAAAAAGCTCATTTTGGGCGCTCGAAAAATGGAAAATGATTTTTTGTCCGAAGAAAATGAAAACTTCCTTAGGCAACATTGTTTTCCATTCCAATATGCACCCTTGTGCACAATATGAGATCATTTTAACAAACTATGTCATGAATGTGGCCATAAGATTGATCATTTGACTTGAAAGTCATTGATCTTCACACATGATAGCTCGTTTCTGAGAACACTTTCTAAACATAATTATCGCATTACAAGTTTATTATTTTTCCTGGTAACTTTGCCACATATAATGACACTATGCGCAGGTTTTCCAATTTTTTTATTTTTCATGCCCATTGCAAAATGCGGTCAAAACGGCGGGCATCACCGTTCGTAGCTAGTGGTTGAATCTTAGAAAACTTTTGGTGTTTCCATGATTAAATAGATACTTATGTACCGAGTACTGATTTTTGGAAAAAAATAAATAGCAAACTATAAGGTAGCTGCAGTTTAAATTTGACCAACTTCTAGCTGAATCGGTGAAAATTTGACTTTTTTAGGAGAGGTGGATGAAAACTTTTGACACCCAACCATTTGGTCAATTGTACATTAAATATGACCTAGTATTTTAGAAAATTGATTTGGTCAAGTTTTGCAACAATTATTTGGTAGGCCCTTCACGAAAAAACTATGAGCAAACTATTATTTTCTGTTTAAATGGCTAAAAAATGCTAGAAAGATCGGAAATGCATACAAGTTGGTTATCATCCATAAAATGTTGTATAACTTGAGTGAAATTTTTTAGTGGTGAAATTTTCGGAAAATATTATTGGTAGCTCCTTGACAAATTCCCTCTATTTTTACCACTTAGAAACTATTTTAAATGACACATTTTTTGGACCAATCAGAAGGCAGAACCTCCCTTCCCACGGATCACCCCCCCTAAGCTGATCTGAGCCATCCACACCATATAGATCCAACGTCTCCTAAACGCACGCTGGCCAACCAAACCCTAGCATCGTGCAGCACACTCCCCTCCCTCTCCCTCTCCCCGACCCATGCGGCGCCGCCTCCCTCTCCCTGACCCAGTTCTCCCTCTCCCCGACCCAAACCTCCCTCTCCACTGTCCCAACCCCTACCCCACCGCTGGCCTCCCCCCAAGCGCCGCTGCTCTTGACCTGCAACGACCTGAGCAGGAGCAGCAGCAACTTCCTCCTCCACTTCCCCTTGCTCTTGCCACCCGCCTCCAAGCTCTTGCCTCCGCGGGTCTTCCGAAGCCATGGCCAATAGAGCCACGACAGGCTGAGCCTGAGCCTGATCCTGCGCCGGCGATGCCTCCGCCACTCCGGCAAGTATGCACTTGTGGTCTGGCCGCGCGCCGCTGCTCAGATCGAGCGAGAGGCAAGGCAGCGCTGGATCCAGATCGAGCCGCTGGAACGAGGTGCAGCACCGGATCCCTCATTCTTCCATGGATGGACTTGTCATCTTCCCTTTTGCCTTGTTGCTGCAATTTGATTTGCTTCCTCTCCCTCTGCCTCTTCCTCACGCACGCCAAGGCCATGGAACCGACATCAGGCATGCCATGGAGGAGAGGACGCCATGGAGGGGATGATGCCATGGATGTGAGGACGCCATGGAGGACGCAGCTCCACGGCCGCCCCGACGCCATCTCCGAGCCCCCTCCCGATACATCTCCTGCGAGGTATGACCTCATCACGAGTCCATGGAAGTGAAACTTGATTGTGCAGTCGTCGGTTGCTGTCGTTGATTATGTGATTGCCTGATTCTATAATAAGCCTTCTTGTCTTAGTCTTGCGGTTGATGTTGATAATTCAAAGGCCCACTTTCTGCTTACGCTGCCACTTGCTTATGTTGTAGGCCTGGTCAGTCACTTAGTCATATGGTCATTTTTCTATTAGGATTATTTTTACCTTGTAGCACAAGTAGATAGTCTAGTTCACATGTTTCCAGTGAGTTGTTGTAGAAGTGAGAACTTTATGCGGAGTATACACCTATTCAAGGAGCTTGAATTGAAGTTATAAACATGTTTTGGGCTTTGTTTTTTAGTTTGAGGGAGGGTCAAGGACCGCACGCACAATGGAGTATCCAGAACGCCCAGGCCAGCCACCGTGTGAGGTAATGAAACTAGTCCTCATGTTGCCAATAGTCGAAAACTCCCTCACACTATATGAAATTGTATGGAATAGAAGATCTTTCCTTTAGAAGCTGGTACTTGATGAGCTCCAACCTCTATTTCAAGTCCTTGCAAATTTAATTTGAAGTATTGGTTCAGCGTTTGTGTGGAATTTGTTTGTCATTGTGCCTTTTGATGCTTGCTTCAGAAAAAGAAAACATGGATAGATAGAAGATGGAGAAAGTGAGCTTCCTTTCAAGTTAATAATTTATAGTGGCCTTGTTAGTTACTACAGCTAGGCTGTGTTAACGGTTGGTGTTTAATCTACCTAGCTTGTTTGTACCATCAGGATTGCAGCAAATTACAGCTAGCTAGCCTGTTTAAAATCTGTTTTTTTTGCTTGGTATGCTGCTGGTGTGAATCTACTTACATGCTTGACTGAATTTAACTTGGTGCTGAAACAAGCACCTGTAGTGACTGAATCTACTTACAATTAGGTGTCATGAATGATTGGCCTTAGATGAGTACAAGAATCTTGCTTGGTCCTAATAGGAGCATGTTCCTCTTTGTGGTTAAGTTCTCTGGCTTGCACTACAAAAAAATACGCTTCCGTGGTGATACGTGTTTGTCACAGTAGGTCACGTTTTTTGTCATGCATGTACATCCATGAAGATTTTTTGACAGAATCAAGATAGGCATACCTGTGCTATCGTAGAAGTGTTCCATGAGATTACCAAAATTATCATCACGGAAGTGTCCACTTCCATGACGATAAATCGTGCGTTATAGAAGTGCTTTCGGCAAGGGTGACCGACACATGGCATCCACCGTAACGGAACGCCGTTAAGCTATCGAGTCCGGTTTTGGATCTGATAACCCGTTAACAGCCCCGACCAATGGGGATTTTCCATGTGTAAAATCATCATTGGCTGGAGGGAACACGTGTCGTCTCACCGTTGAGACAGATGTCATCCACTCATTGGACCGAAGGCGCCTATTATACATCGACACGTGGCACGGCCCAAACAGAGGCCCATTCCTATGAAAAGGCCGACCCGTTTGACTTGGTCAAAAGGTGGCGGGCCGGCCCACGGAAAGCCTGTTAACAGCCCGCTAACACAGGGCCCGTTACGGCCTATCCGAATTAGGCCCAGTAGCGTCATCTGGGCCGTCCAATATGATTCCAGCCCATTTTATCTTCCGGCCCATGTATGGCCCATGACGTCTTTCAGCCCATATGAGGCCCTTTGTAACTCTTGGCCCACTAACGGCCCGTGGTGAAACTGGCTCGTAATGAACAGTGTATCACTTTATACCCATTAACGGCCCATTATTCCATTGGGCCGTTTCCAGCCCAAGTTATCTTTCGGCCTTCTCAGGGCCCATTTATTCTTGGGCTCATTTCCAGCATTCGGTTACTTACGGCCCGTTATTGTCATTTTCTTCTTGTGGGCCAAATTCAGCCCGTCGTTATAGTCGGCCCGTTTGTGGCCCGTTAATACGTTGGGCCGTTTTCATGTCAAAATAAACCCACTGGGCTGTTTTCATAGAGTTATCAAATACGGCCTATTAACGGCCCGTTATGGTCCACGAATAGTACGGCCCAGGACTGGCGAAATGATGATACGCCCCGTAGAAGGCCCGTAAAAGGCCCATGGATCGTACGGCCCGTAGAAGGCCCATGGATCCTATGGCCCGTAGAAGGCCCATGGATCCTACGGCCCGTAAAAGGTCCATGGCTCGTACGACCCATAGAAGGCCCATGGATCGTACGGCCCCTAGACGACCCATGGATCATACGGCCCGTAGACGGCCCATGGATCATACGGCCCGTAGAAGGCCCATGGATCCTACGGCCCGTATAGAAGGCCAATGGATCCTATGGCCCGTAGAAGGCCCATGGATCATACGGCCCGTAGGAGGCCCATGGTTACAACAGTCCATGTGTTGCCATGATTATTTTGGCCTAGTTTCCAAAAATAGGTTATTGTGGCCACTAGAAAAACAAAGAAAAAGAAGTGCAGTGACTACAAGAAAACAACTAAACAAGACAATAAGGAAATAAATAAGCAAGCAATTAACTCTAGCCTATTACCGCTATTACACATATTACATCCACTGGGCATCAAAGTTTGCCACCAGTGCAAATATAGGGAACAAAGCAGCATATTACATACACTGGCCGTCAAAATTGGCCACCAGTGCAAATAAACGTGGCAGCAAAAAAAGAGCATAAATGAAACAACTTCAGAAGAGCTCAAGAAACGTTATCCTGGGTATCCACCATGCCGGCAATAAGCTTAGCAAGCTTATTAGCTTTGTCCTGTTTGGCACTAAAATCCTCCAACGCTTGTTGTTGCACCAGAAAGTATGCATCTGAATGCTCCAGGGACTTCCGCAGTCCTTCTGCTTCTTGTCGCAGCACAGCTGATCGATGTCTATTAGCTTGTAGTTGGGACTCAAGAAACCGAACTGATTCAGACAGTGAATTTGAATAGCTTGTGCAAGCGGTAGTGGCCAGTAACTCGAACACTAAAGCAAGACAGGACTTTGGGGTTGTCTCACTGTCTTCAAGATAGTGTTCCTTAGCTGTTTTATCAGCTTTGTTGGAGACCAACATGGATGTCTCACTATCCTGAACCTTATCTGCATTACTTCCTTTACCATTGGTTAATAAGGCACTCTTCCCCAATATTCTATCAGCATTCTAAAAGAAGAAACAAGCAGACACATAACAGGTTTAGCATGTACTAGTATATGAAACTCATTTCGGTGAACCAGTTCATTATTAAGGTGGACAGGTTTAAACTACCAAGTCTTCTATTGCCAAGTACTAGTACATAATAAAAGCATCAAACAAACATATATCTATGTCCTATGGTCACTGCATTGTCTTGCCAAATCAAAATAGAGACACGGTTCAAATCATATCAGTTCAAGACAAAGTAGCAGTGAAAGAATACAAGCGTGGGAAACTACACGGCACAACAAGATTTCAGATGGGTATCACGGGTCTACATGTACAACAACACTATTGGCTCTTTTGTGATGCTAGTAATGTGCATGATATGAGAAATCAACTGTATACACAATTGAAATTGAAATCAACAGAGCTATTGATAAGAGCAAACATGTTAAAGAAACATGCGTGAACATACCTGTTGTGCCATTGGAGTTTTGATTGGATCCTTCAATTTAAAAATAAGTTTGTATGTGTAAATACAATGATACAAGAGCAAAGCAGTATGCATGATAGCAATCATAGTTAAAAAAGGCGCACCTAAGAGCGCTTAAGCGCGCCTAGGCTCTAGGCATTGGCAAAACGCATTGCACATAACTACGCTTAATCTGTGCATAACTGCGCATAAGCATGCGCTTTGGTCAGTAAAGCGCAAGGCGGTGGCAAAACGCACAATTAACGCCTAGCGCTTTTTTGAACTATGATAGCAATGGAATCTTAAATTAGAACAATTGTTCTTCAGGTTTAGGCACTTGTTCTACATGAATAGAGTACAATAAGACGCAAGAATATTGTACTTAAAAATAGAAAATGAGCTCATAGACCTTACCACATTCTTGGTTCGGGACCAGTACAGAACATGGCGTTCCCAGTCATCGTCCAGTAAATGTGTCTCAGGAGAACGTAAGGGAATTTGATGAGTTTCTTTGCCGGTGAAGTATGTTTTCTTCAGGTAATTCCGATACTGCCACCAAGCATTCTTGAAGATAGCAAATGTATTAGCACAGGTTACCTCATCCCGAGTTTCCAAATCGGTCCTTCTCTATAGACAAAAATGGGAATTTTTTTTGTATTATAACATTACTTACACATAACTCCTAGACAAACACATGCAACTGGCATTTTCCTTCATCTTCAGTATAATATTTCCAAGATGGGAAGATACGCACATACGATTTAATAACATCAAATGCGATAGATGCTAAACTACGACTAGCTGGTTGTGCTTCCTCCACAGGAATAGGCCTACTAACTGGTGGAGTTGGGGTTCTCCGTGGTAGTACTGGCCCTTTGGGCACTGGAGCTGCCTTACTAACTGCTCTTGTTTGGGAGCTCTATGGTGGAGATGGTGCTGTGTCAACAGGAACTGGGTTACTATCTGCTGGGGTTGGGGTTAGATTGGGTGAAGCTGGTTCAATGTCCATCGCAGTAGGGGTACAATCTACGAGAGTTTGGGTTATGTGTGGTAGGGCTGGTTCTCGTGCATTTACAGCCGGGGTGCTATCTCCACCAAGAGGTAGCACTGTTTTATTTGAAGACCGTGTTTTTAGTCCGCTAGATACTGGCATCACCCGCTCCAATTCAAATGGCTGATAAACAGGAAACATAGTTGAATGTACAGACATTGTATGAGAGACAGATGCAATAGATAGTGTGGAAAAAAGAGGGCATGAAATAGTTGACATGTATATTGTTTAACTAAAATGGATAGCATGACATAATTTCACATATATGATGTCTATCTAAACTGGATAGCATAGCATAACATAATTCAAAGATATGATGAATAACTAAACAGGATCGCATGACATAATTCACCTATATGTTATCTAAGTAATCAGGATTGCATCATTTAATTCACATATGTGATTTATATGCTAAACAGAGGGCATTCGATATGATGTCTGAACTAAGAACATGGTGTTGAATATTGTGTATATGATGTCTAAACTATGCAATACAAGACACCATATGCACCATATGAGCAGTATAACGGTGCCAAGTTAGAGCATACACCTCGGTGGGGGAATAGGACTGGTCATCTGTCTCTGCATCCATCTCTGAGGAGCTATCGGGACCCAACAAGAGATCTGCTTCGATAGGTAGCACTGTCTGCTCTGAAGGCCTTGTTTTCACTCCAGAATTTTCCATCTCCCACCCAAATGGCTGATTCATAGGAAGAGTAGTTTAATGTACAAACATTGTCGACAAATGGAAATGTAATGTAAAAAAGGTTGGGCAAGATATCATTCAAATATATGATGCCCGGTTAAACAGGATGGCATTGCACATTTCACATATATTATGGCTGGTTAAAAGACATGAGACTGCATAATTCCCATATATGATATAGAAACTAAACAGGTGGCATTACAGAACATGTCTAAACTAAGCAGATGACATATATGATGTCAAAAGTAGGCACTGCAAGGCAACATATGCATGATGTGACTAACATCATCATGCCAAGGTAGAGAAAACACCTTGGGGGTAAATAGGAGTGGTCAGTGGTGTCTGAATCCGCCTCAGAACAGATATCTTCTTCGGGATTACAATCTGGAGAGGGGTGGGGAGGGTTTGCCATTGAACCCACCATGGAGCGATGTCTGCATGACATTGTATTGCCGCGCAAAACTCTTCTCTTTTTCTCTTCATGTTCAGCATGACTGTGTACAATATCTGACATGCATACGAAAAAAATATGGTGAGATTATGTAAGGAGAGCATGCAGAAATTTAGAGTGATGGTAACAACCAGTGGATGGATCCAAAAATAATGATAGCAGGCTGATGATTGCTTTAATTTAATAAAAAGACAGATGATGATTGCTTTACTATTTGTTTCCCACCCAAGATGAACAACATAGGCATACCCTAGGTGAACCAGATATTAGACAGAGATACTATTCATTGCTTCCTCGATATGTGCCCCACAACTAATTTAGAACTCATGTTTGAACATTAATTTGGACCTGACTTGGAGTCCAAAAGGTGAACAGGACGATAAAGTAGCAGGTAATTTTAAGCAATGCATAACATAAGCAGAAACAAAAGAGTGTGACTTCTCTTGTGGACCCATGTACTCCTCAGGTTAATCTGCAGAGTCGATGATGGTGATGCCGTTGCGGTGGGTGCCGGCGGCAGGGAAGGAGATCTGAGGCGGCGAAAGACGGTCAGGAGTCGTGATGTCTGGTTTGGTGGATGCTTCTATCGATGGAGCAGCTCAGGTGAGGTGGAGGACGTCGCGGCAGGAGCAGGATAAACCACACAAAGTTCCCTTCGACACCTACCTGTAACTGAAGTAATTCTGTAAGGGCTCATTTGGCTTGCAAGATTCTAAAAACACAGGGATAGGAAATGTGGCAGCCTGGCTCAGAGCAACTTGTTTATCATGCATTGCCAGCCCAGAGACCATGTCTTCTGGCAACACACAACATCTTGGTACAGAAAACAACCGCTTTATTGATGCTAGCGGATCAAAGTTTATATTACAACAGGTGGCGAGGCCAAGCGGCACACACGGTGCAGCTGAACAATATGTACATTATTTAGTGAACATAAAGGGGCCTCGATCATAACAACTACGCGGCAGCGGAACAATGTCGTAGCGGAAACTCCATAGAACAGGGACACCGATGTGGACACGATCTAGACTCGGATGGCACTCCTTTCCAACTAGACTTTCCTGAAATCTGGCATGACACGCCAGGTCAGTACATTGAATTTACTTGCAAGCTCACAACAAACATAAACATAATGATAAACAATATCATGATAATTAACCAATTATTAACAATGCAACAATATATGCAACATGCAGTGATCCTTCTTTTATGTGAAAAATCCCTCGGACTGGCTTACCAACGATGATCGCTCTTGGATCACAACCGTACCAACCCCGAGGTCTTAACTCAGTTTACCTCGTGATCTTTCCGGCGATCACAACCACGACCAACATTTGGTCACAAACAGTGATCCTTCCGGTGATCACAACCACGACCCACACTTGGTCCCGAACATCAAGATGGCCTTCCCACCATCATCAACCATGCAAAGTTTATCACTTAGTGTGCAAGATTTATTAAATGTTGACCCATGGTGTGACCTACTTTCGAGCGTGTCCGTAACCGTGGACTCGGCTATCGATAGATTAATACACTCTGCAGAGGTAGCGCACTGTACCCACACCACGGAACCCATGGCCTCGTACTCCCATTCGGGTGGGCCAACGGCATTCCGACGAAATCCCTCGGTTGCCATGACTCTCTTCCGGCCACTCCGACTCACTCCCCATCGGGCTAGTCCTGGGTGGCCCCGTGTCTACCAAAGACACCAACGACCACCATCTTGGCCAAAACATAAACGTCCCACACGGGGACACGGTACCGTAATCTCAACAACGGGCACACAAGGTTATGTCTGCTTACTGGGCCAGGGTACCGCACACCCATAACCTTCCCTCGTTGGAGGCACCGACCAGAGGCATGACAACTGACCGAATAAAGGCCTTCCCATAAAGGCAAATGTGGTTGCACTGGGAAAAACTCGATTCAGTGGCACCATGACCCGATCAACGATATATTCAAGTTGAGTTATTATTAGGTTCAACTTAAAGTGAAAATAACCGGTGTCATAGTATGCCATGAAATGCAACACGAACATATGCATCACAATTTAACGAAAATGACTGAGTCAACTATATTCATACTAAGCATAAACCTCAACAACTCATGACACTTCTCTGGTTAGGATTAAACCTCACTTTAAACAGAATCTTTTCTAGCAAATTTTACCATTTTTACTCATGCAAGAAAATAACTCCAACTAATTATTTATATTCATAACCATATTTCTTCCTACATAACAAAAATTAGTTCTAGTTTCTTAACCAACTTAGTTAGCTTTAAACTTTCTGTAAACCAAGCATATTAACTTAAACAAGCAACTAACAGAATGTAAATAACATGATAGTGATTTAAATGCATGGATTAAATCATTCATTCAAATAGGAAAATCACAACTATTGTAATGGCACCATGAAAATGTTGTTGTCGCTTGCCTTAGAGCAGATGAGGTTCACAAGCCTCCTGGTGATCCTCAAGACAAGCCTCACTCTCTGAAAATAATTTTAAACACAAGAAGAAAATATCAAGAACACTTCTGAAATTCACTAGAAAATCTAGACAGCAAAGAAAAATCTCATTTTTGGTGAGCTGCTAGATTTCTGTACAAAGAACACAATGCAAAAAGAATCAATTCATTTGGACTTATGGTTGAACAGTTTTGGCTATTTGAAGCTCTCTGGAAAAATATGAATTTGAGATTAAATAAAAAAGATTGGGGGGTGACGTCGAAGGCGTAAAGCCTCGGGGCGCCACCACTCGTAACGCTTCGCGCGCGTACTGAGTGGCTGACTAGCGGGCCTCGCTAGTCAAGTGAGGTGGAGGGGAAGAAGGAAACAGAGGACGGCGCGTCTTCGCCGGAGCACACGCCAGCGACGAGGGCTTCTTAGCCAAAATGAGAGGGGGGATCGACAGAGGAGACGGAGGCACACCTGCCCGTACCCGTAGAGTAGCTAGGGCTGTTCAAACGGTGTCGGAATCGGCCTCTCTAGCAGAGGCAGAGAGCGGAGGTCGCCGAAGACGAAGATGACGGCGAACAGAGGCGACTCCAGGGGCTCCAACCAGGTGGAACAGCACCACCGACGAGCGGCGGAGGCCCTGGAAGGGTTGCCCAGGCCTGGGAGGGACTGGAACCGCGGAGACGACCCTAGAGGATCACCGGCGAGCACGAGCTCGGGGACGGCGGCCCGCGGCCTGCCCGGCCGGGCTACGGCTTCTACAAGATCGTGGAGTGTGTGGGAGTGCTGGATGGTGCCCGAGGAGGCTGGGGAGGGCTCTATTTATAGCCGAGCGTCGAGGGGGGATCGGGCTTCCCCGGTGGAAACCTGGACACGGCGCCCGGCGACGAACGGCGTCAGTGAGAGGGGGAGAAGGCGACGCTACTCACGCGGGAACTGTGGGCGAGCGGGGACGAGCACATGATCGACGGGAAGGCAACGAGCACAGTGCGCCGCACACTGTTGCGTTGGCCGGACCGCGCCCGTGCTCGCTGCGGCGAGCTCCGGCGTCGGCGAGTGCCAGGGGAGAGTTAAGAGAGCTTGGACGAAGATTGTGGCGAGGTTTGGTAGTCGGGGAAGCGAGCACGCGCGAAACAGAGCGCTCGGCGGCACTCAGAGCGCGACGACAAGCAGTTTGGCATCATGCACACGCACGGTCACCGCGTGAACTCTGCCCTCAGGCCGACCTAAGTCCAAAGTTCATGTCTGGCTTGTTGTTCGTGGTAGTTTTAGTGGTTACCACACTTGGTTTTGGTCTCAGGTGCAGTAGAAAAGATTTCACACGCCTGGTAAGTTTCTGGATAGTAACTTTGAGAGCTTACTATGGTCAAACTACTGGGATTTCTGAGCTGGGCTTTGGAGGTTAGCAATCATCTAGTAAGGTGATGATGCACAAGAAAAATCAGCCACAATGGAGCAAGTAAAATGGTAGTTGCTGTAGAAACTACCATTTCTGTCTAGAACAGAAAATATTTTCTGTAGCAAAAATATTCCAAATAGTGGTGAAATATTTTTGCTCAAGAAAGTGCCCTAGGGTTCAAAGAATATTTGTGAATTTTCTCAGATTTTTGTGGGCAAGAAAAATTGGGGTTGCTTTGGAGCACATTGAACTAGCTAGGGTTTAAGAGAGGGAAATGAATATTTTTCATTAAAGAAAAATATTCAAAATATTATTTTGAGTTGAACCAGAGAGGAAATGATGGTTAGAATGGGAAATGAGGCACTTGGGTGAAAATCAAGGGGTACCCAAGTGTTTAAGTCCATATGAAAAGATTCAAAACCCAAATTTCAAAATCAAACCAACTGAAAATCAGGCAAAGAGAAGAGGGCAAAAACAAGGCTGTCACAAACCTCGCCCACTTAGAATGAATCTCGTCCTCGAGATTCGGTTGCTTGGGAAAACCATTCTGGATAATGTGCCTTTAGAAATTCTTCCCGTTCCCAAGTTGATTCTGACTCTGTGTGATGCTCCCACTGGACTTTGTAGAACTTCCTTGCTTTACTACGAGTGACCCTTTCCATCTGATCCAAAATTCTAACTGGCCTCTCTTCATAAGTTAAATCCTTTGCCAACTCTATTTCAGTCATAGCAGTCTTTTTCTCAGGCGGAGATATGCATCGCCTCAACTGTGAAACATGAAACACATTGTGCACTTCCGATAATTCAGGGGGTAGTTCCAACTGATATGCAACAGTACCCACTCGGGACAAAACTGGAAATGGGCCAATAAATCTGGGTGACAACTTTCCACGAGTCTGGAATCTCTTGACTCCTTTCATAGGAGTGACTCGGAGGTATACGTGTTCTCCGGGTTCAAAACTGATCTGCCGGTGTTTTGCATCATAATAACTCTTCTGTCGAGATTTGGCCAATTGCAATCTGTCTCGGATTTCCTTAACTTGTTTCTCAGCTTCCATCATGAGATCCGTTCCGTAAATACGGCTATCTCCAGTTTGGGACCAATTTAAAGGGGTGCGGCACCTACGGCCATACAAAGCCTCATACGGTGACATCTTTAAACTGGTCTGGAAGCTGTTCTTATACGAGAACTCAGCATACAGATGGCAGTCTTGCCATTTAGATCCTTGGGCCAAAGCACAGGCTCGTAGCATATCTTCGAGTATTTGATTTACCCGCTCTGTTTGTCCATCAGTCTGAGGATGATAAGCGGTACTACATTTCAGCGCTGTCCCCAAGGCTTGATGGAGACGTGACCAAAAAGTGGAGGTAAAAAGTGAACCTCGGTCAGAAGTGATGGTTCGGGGTACTCCATGCAGACTGACTATTCTAGATACATATAGCTGTGCAAGTTGATCTGCTCGATATGTGGTTCTGATCGGAATAAAGTGAGCTACCTTGGTTAAGGTGTCCACTATGACACATACTGCATCATTGCCTCGCTGAGTCTTAGGTAGCCCTGTGAGGAAATCCATGCAGACATCATCCCATTTCCATTGTGAAACTGGCAGCGGTTGGAGAAGTCCGGCTGGCTTCTGATGCTCTGCCTTCACCTTGCTGCATATGTCGCAACAGGCCACAAAGTTGGCAATGTCTTTCTTCATTCCATCCCACCAGAATATTTGTCGAAGGTCTTCATACATTTTCTTACCTCCAGGGTGAATAGAATACCAGGATTCGTGTGCTTCTGACAGGATTTTCTGCTTCAAATCCGCTTCATTGGGTACACAAATCCTTCCACAGAATTGGAGGGTACCGAATTGGTCCGTTGAGAAATCTGGAGTCTGTCCTGCTACCACACTCTTGGCACGTTTCTCCAAGACAGTATCAGCTGGCTGGGCCTTGCGGATCTCTTCCTCAAGTGTGGGGGCAACATCCAAAATATTAACAAGGTCAGCATCAACTATGACCAGGTTGAGCTGCGCAATCTCCTCTTGAAGTTCAGGAGGCAAGGATTTCAATATGACATTTAGGCTGACAGACTTTCGACTGAGTGCATCGGCAACCACGTTGGCCTTACCCGGGTGGTAATTTATTCCAAGATCATAATCCTTGACTAACTCAAGGCATCTTCGTTGACGAAGATTTAAATCTGGCTGAGTAAATATATACTTGAGACTTTTGTGATCGGTAAAAATTTGGCACCTCTTCCCGATGAGATAGTGTCTCCAAATTTTTAGAGCATGAACTACTGCGGCCAATTCCAGATCATGAGTAGGATAATTTCCTTCGTGGGGTCGTAGCTGTCGCGATGCATATGGTACTACCGTGCTGCCTTGCATAAGTACACATCCAAGTCCTTGTCTGGAGGCGTCGCAGTACACATCAAAACTGCGGTAGATATCTAGAAGAGTCAACACAGGTGCGGTCGTCAGCCGTATCTTTAGCTCATTGAAACTCTTCTCGCAGTCTTCAGTCCATTCAAACTTCTTATCCTTTTTTAGCAGCTCCATCATGGGTTTAGCAATCTTGGAAAAAACTTCAATGAAACGACCGTAGTATCCGGCTAATCCATGAAAACTCCGGAGCTGTGATACGGTTGTGGGCGGCAACCAATCGAGCACATCCTTTACTTTGCTCGGGTCCACGGCTATACCTTCAGCAGATAGCACATGTCCAAGAAATCCAACTTTCTTGAGCCAAATTTCAAATTTACTGAATTTGGCGTATAGCGGATGGTCGCGGAGTCGCTATAGCACTGCTCAGAGGTGTTATTTGTGATCTTGTTCACTTTTTGAGTATATAAGTATGTCAACGATGAAGACTACCATGAACTTATCGAGGAAGTCCATGAATACTTTGTTCATCATATGCATGAAGAAGGCAGGGGCATTGGTGAGACCAAAGGACATAACTGTATATTCATAAAGACCGTATCGAGTGGTGAATGCGGTCTTAGGAATATCTTCCTCTTTAATCTTGAGCTGATGATATCTAGTCCGTAAATCAATCTTGGAGAATACCTTGGCCCCACTGAGCTGATCAAACAAGTCATCAATCCTTGGCAGCGGATATTTATTTTTGATGGTGACATCATTCAGTTGACGATAATCCACACACATGCGGAGGCTGCCATCCTTCTTGTCCACGAAGATAGATGGTGATCCCCATGGTGAAGAGCTGGGACGGATATATCCTTTCTGGAGCATTTCATCAAGCTGTTTCTTTAGCTCCACTAATTCTGACGAGGGCATTCGGTAATGTTGGAGATCGTTGCAGAAATTAAAAATTTGCTACGCATCACCAAGAACAATCTATGGAGTCCTCTAGCAACGAGAGGGAAAAGAGTGCATCTACATACCCTTGTAGATCGCGAGCGGAAGCGTTCAAGTGTGCTACTCCCATGCGCCTCCCCACTATATATAGGGGTGGAGGGGGCTGGTTTCTTGCCCTCCAAGTCCATTGGGGCGTTGGCAAAGGTGGGGGAAAGAAATCCCATCATTTCCCTTCCCCACCGATTGTTATCCCCCTTTTTTAGGGATCTTGATCTTATCCCTTCGGGATATGATCTTATTCCTTCTAAGGTGGGATCTTGGTGCGCCTTGACCAGGGGTGTGGGGCCTTGCCCCCACTACCCACGTTCATGTGGGTCCCCCATGCAGGTGGGCCCCACTTCGGAACCTTCTAGAACCTTCCCGGTACAATACCGAAAAATCCCGAACATTTTTCGGTGGCCAAAATAGGACTTCCCATATATAAATCTTTACCTCCTGACCATTCCGGAACTCCTCGTGGCGTCCGGGATCTCATCCGGGACTCCAAACAACTTTCGGTTAACCGCATACTAATATCTCTACAACTCTAGCGTCACCGAACCTTAAGTGTGTAGACCCTACGGGTTCGGGAGACATGCAGACATGACCGAGACGACTCTCCGGTCAATAACCAACAGCGGGATCTGGATACCCATGTTGGCTCCCACATGTTCCACGATGATCTCATCGGATGAACCACGATGTCGAGGATTCAATCAATCCCGTATACAATTCCCTTTGTCAATCGGTACGTTACTTGCCCGAGATTCGATCGTCGGTATCCCAATACCTTGTTCAATCTCGTTACCGGCAAGTCACTTTACTCGTACCGTAATGCATGATCCCGTGACCAAACACTTGGTCACATTGAGCTCATTATGATGATGCATTACTGAGTGGGCCCAGAGATACCTCTCCGTCATACGGAGTGACAAATCCCAGTCTCGATTCGTGCCAACCCAATAGACACTTTCGGAGATACCCGTAGTGCACCTTTATAGCTACCCAGTTACGTTGTGATGTTTGGCACACCCAAAGCACTCCTATGGTATCCGGGAGTTGCACAATCTCATGGTCTAAGGAAATGATACTTGACATTTGGAAAAACTCTAGCAAACGAACTACACGATCTTGTGCTATGCTTAGGATTGGGTCTTGTCCATCACATCATTCTCCTAATGATGTGATCCCGTTATCAATGACATCCAATGTCCATAGTCAGGAAACCATGACTATCTGTTGATCAACGAGCTAGTCAACTAGAGGCTCACTAGGGACATGTTGTGGTCTATGTATTCACACATGTATTACGATTTCCGGATAACACAATTATAGCATGAACAATAGACAATTATCATGAACAAGGAAATATAATAATAACCATTTTATTATTGCCTCTAGGGCATATTTCCAACAGGTAATACTTCTTGTATAACAATGCGGTTCCGGGCACAAGATCTATTGCAAACTCAAGATCTCGATCTGGTGGCATGCCTGGCATTTCTTCTGGAAATAGATCAGGAAACTCACTGACCACAGGAATTAATTCCAACTCAGTCACAGCGGTGAAGACCATTTCTTTCTTGGGTATGCTTCTGCGAGCATAGAATTTTGTAGTCTGCCCTTTCTGGCTGGTCAAAGTGACTTCTCAGGTCACGCAATTTATGCAGACTTGATATTGGGTCAACCAATTCATACCCAAGATAACATCCAACTTTACAGACTCGATGATTATCAAAGAAGTTGGAAAGCAGACTCCGTTGATATTGATATCCAGATTATGGCAGACCAGATTGCTCTTGATTAAGGATCCTGGGGTTTGTACCAGCATGTTCTTGCCCAAAAGTGAACAAGGAAATTTGTTTTGGGCCACAAAACTCCAAGAAATAAAAGAGTGGGAAGCCCCAGAGTCAAATAAAATTACTGCAGGCATGTTATTAACAGAAAACATACCAATGGCGACTTCGGGGTTCTCTTGGGCTTCATCTGCGGAGAGGTGATGAACGTGCCCAGTAATGTTTTGCTGGTTTGGGCATGACTCCATAAAGTTGACTTGTGGCCTGAATAGGGCATTCGCCTTGCTGTTCTTGGGACACTATCTGACATAATGTCCGGTTTGTCCACAACTAAAGCAAGAATTGTTGCGCTGGTGCTCCTCGTGCACTGGGTTGGTCACGACATTCTTGACTTGGGTGGTGGTCTTGTTAACATTTTGTTGCCAATTGGGCTTGTATTCCACCTGAGTTTGCTGCCAGGTACGAGCCTTTTGCACTGGTTGCCCTTCCTTCCTTGGCTCAAACTTGCGTTTGTGATCGTTATTAGCAGGCCTATTGTCTGATACGAGCTTGTGCTCCCTTTCAGCAATGAAAGCTTTGTTCGCCAGAGTTTGGAAATCTGGGAAATCCAACATACCGAGGGTGCATCGGAGTTGCGGGTTTAATCCACCAAGAAATCTGTCAATCTTTCTTTCTTCGGTGGCCACGTCATATAGGGAGTAATGGGCCTGATGATTGAATTTTTGCAAATATTCACCCACAGACTGATTTCCTTGGAGGAGTGCGAGAAATTCACGTTGTTTAGTCTTCATAACTCCAGTAGGGATATGATATGATCCTTGAATTTTGACCAGGTGATTTCTTCATCAGCAGGCCACATGCCTTTTCCATTTTCCCACCATATGGCAGCAGCGCCTTCAAGATAATGAGTTGCAAATGGAACCTTATCATCTTCTTCAGTACGAGCAATCTCAAGTTTCCTCTCAATAGTTCGCAACCAATCGTCTGCATCCAAGGGGTCAATAACCTGACTGAAACTGGGAGGCTTGGTTCTCTGAAAATCTGACAGCTTGGAATGATGACCGTTCTGATTTCCATTCTGTCCAACCACAGCTTCAACACTTCTTAATATTTCAATCAGATCATTATTCCTCCTTTCCTCAAACATACGCAGAATCTGCTCGGTGGTAGGCGGATTTGGCGGTGGAGGTGGTGGTGGAACGTACGGCTCGGGGGAGTGTCTTGCCTGTCATGCGGAACGACGAACAGGAGTACCCTCACGAACGTTGCTACTGCTGCCTCCCCGCGGCATCCTATTGTGGATTTTTCCAAGGCAACGCAACCGAGATGAGAAAACATTCAAAAAATAACTTAGGGAAAAGCCAGCAACAAAACCCAAAATAACGAAGAAAAATACGACGAATAAAATAGAGTTCCAACATAATAATACACAGACTCATACATGAAAGGTAAACAACATGCCAGGTTCAACTACTCTCATACAGGAAACGAAACATCATGACTCGTACGACTACATCCATACACCATCCTGACGACTGTGAATACTCAGAAACTCTACTGCTCTGCTGGTGCTGCGGGGTCCTCTCCTAAAGCGGACTCGGATCCTGAACTGACGAGGTTAACTGAGACCTCCGGGTTAAAAGTGACACGACGACGCTGCCTCGAGGGCTCTCCATCAGGGGCAGGTGTAGGGTGAAGCATCCGGGCTAAAGGAGTAGTGAGAAGTGAAACCCACTCAGCAGGACCACTGAGAGGATTCACGGTCGAGGTGCCTGAGCTACTCAGAGGAGTAACCGGTGAAACAGGGGAACTAGAACTGGCTGGAATATAAGGAGTAAATCCCAGGGAGGATGGAGCAGTGACAGATCTAGTAGAGGCTAAAGCAGTACGAGCACGAGTCAGCTCTCGAGCCAGCTCGTGGATCATAAGATAGCTAGCAGTGATATAACGAGAAAGGTGGCTAGCAACACTATCAGACTCCGGATCAATGATAGGGAAACGGACACGACCATTCTCGTGCAGAGAAGGATAGTAGTGGAAACCTGGGTGGTTCTGCATCTGGACCTCGTTGTAACGAAGTTCAACAAGGACCTCAAGTGCAGGAAACTGGACAGCCTGAGAAGCGGTAGAAGCGTCACCGCTCCGAGATGTATGAGTGTAAGTGCTGGAATCAGAACTAGTACGCAGAGTAAGCACTGCGTGATACTCATACACTGAGTCTGCTAGACGCTCCTGGTACACACGATAGACTGGGTCGTCACCGAGGCGGTACAGCCAACGCCACACGTTATGAAGGAGATGCGGCGACGTGTACGGCATCAGCTGCAACTGCACGGATACGGCACCGGATCCATCTACACTCACAACCATTAGTAGGTCAGCATAAAAATACAACAAGTGCATGCAATGCAACAACCAGCTACAAAGGCTACCGGCACTCAACTTAAATTCGTATCTAACGTCCAGTGAACACGCCGTAGTCTAGCATGGCCTACAGTCAGCGCGGCTCTGATACCAAGCGTTGTGGCACCCCGGCTCAGAGCAACCGGTTTACCATGCATTGCCAGCACAGAGACCATGTCTTCTGGCAACACACAACATTTTGGTACAGAAAACAACCGCTTTATTGATGCTAGCGGATCAAAGTTTATATTACAACAGGTGGCGAGGCCAAGCAGCACACATAGTGCTGCTGAACAATATGTACGTTATTTAGTGAACATAAAGGGGCCTCGATCATAACAACTACACGGCAGCGGCACAACATCGTAGCGGAAACTCCATAGCACAGGGACACCGATGTGGACACAATCTAGAGTCGAACGGCACTCCTTTCCAACGAGAGTTCCCTGAAATCTGGCATGACACGCCAGGTCAGTACATTGAATGTATTTGCAAGCTCACAACAAACATAAACATAATGACAAATATTATCATTTTAATTAACCAGTTATTAACAATGCAACAATATATGCAACATGCAGTGATCCTGCTTTTATGTGAAAAATCCCTCGGACTGGCTTACCAACGGTGATCGCTCTTGGATCACAACTGTACAAACCCCGAGGTCTTTACTCAGTTTACCTCGTGATCTTTCCGGCGATCACAACCACGACCAACATTTTGTCTCAAACAGTGATCCTTCCGGTGATCACAACCACGACCCACACTTGGTCCGAACATCAAGATGGCCTTCCACCATCATCAACCGTGCAAAGTTTATCACTTAGTGTGCGAGATTTATTAAATGTTGACCCATGGTGTGACCTACTTTCGAGCGTGTCCGTAACCGTGTCTCGGCTATCTATAGATTAATACATTCTGCAGAGGTATCGCACTACACCCACACCACGGAACCCATGGCCTCGTACTCCCATTCGGGTGGAACAACGGCATTCCGACGAAACCCTCCATTGCCATGACACTCTCCCCGGCCACTCCGTCTCACTCCCCATCGGGCTAGTCCTGGGTGGCCCCGTGTCTACAAAGACACCAACGACCACCGTCGTGGCCAAAACATAAACGTCCCACACGGGGACACGGTACCAGAATCTCAACAACAGGAACACAAGGTTATGTCTGCTTACCGGGCCAGGGTACCACATGCCCATAACCTTCCCACGTTGGAGGCACCGACCAGAGGCATGACAACTGACCGAATAAAGGCCTTCCCATAAAGGCAAATGCGGTTGCACTGGGAAAAACTCGATTCAGTGGCACCATGACCTGGTCAACGATATATTCAAGTTGAGTTATTATCAGATTCAACTTAAAGTGAAAATAACCGGTGTCATAGTATGCCATGAAATGCAACACGAACATATGCATCACAATTTAACGGAAATGACCGAGTCAACTATATTCATACTAAGCATAAACCTCAACAACTCATGACACTTCTCTGGTTAGGATTAAACCTCACTTTAAACAGAATCTTTTCTAGCAAATTTTACCATTTTTACTCATGCAAGAAAATAACTCCAACTAATTATTTATATTCATAACCATATTACTTCCTACATAACAAAAATTAGTTCTAGTTTCTTAACCAACTTAGTTAGCTTTAAACTTTCTGTAAACCAAGCATATTAACTTAAACAAGCAACTAACAGAATGTAAATAACATGATAGTGATTTAAATGCATGGATTAAATCATTCATTCAAATAGGAAAATCACAACTATTGTAATGGCACCATGAAAATGTTGTTGTGGCTTGCCTTAGAGCAGATGAGGTTCACAAGCCTCCTGGTGATCCTCAAGACAAGCCTCACTCTCTGAAAATAATTTTAAACACAAGAAGAAAATATCAAGAACCCTTCTGAAATTCACCAGAAAATCTAGACAGCAAAGAAAAATCTCATTTTTGGTGAGCTGCTAGATTTCAGTACAAAGAACACAATGCAAAAAGAATCAATTCATTTGGACTTATGGTTGAAAAGTTTTGGCTATTTGAAGCTCTCTGAAAAAAATATGAATTTGAATTTAAATAAAAACAGACTGGGGGTGACGTCGAAGGCGTAAAGCCTCGGGGCGCCAACACTCGTAACGCTTCGCGCGCGTACTGAGTGGCTGACTAGCAGGCCCTCCTAGTCAGGTGAGGTGGAGGGGAAGAAGGAAACAGAGGACGGCGCATCTTCGCCGGAGCACACGCCTGCGACGAGGGCTTCTTGGCCAAAACGAGATGGGGGTCGAGAGAGGAGACAGAGGCACACCTGCCCGTACCCATAGAGTAGCTAGGGGTGGTCGGACGGCGTCGGAATCGGCCTCTCTAGCAGAGGCAGAGAGCGGAGGTCGCCGAAGACGAAGATGACTGCGAACAGAGGTGACTCCAGGGGCTCCAACCAGGCGGAACAGCACCACCGACGAGCGGCGGAGGCCCTGGAAGGGTTGCCCAGGCCTGGGTGGGACTGGAACCACGGAGACGACCCGAGAGGATCGCCGGCGAGCTCGAGCTCGGGGACGGCGGCCCGCGGCCTGCCCGGCTGGGCTACGGCTTCTACAAGATCGTGGAGTGTGTGGGAGTGGTGGATGGTCCCCGAGGAGGCTGGGGAGGGCTCTATTTATAGCCGATCATCGAGGGGGGATCGGGCTCCCCCGGTGGAACCTGGACACGGCGCCCTGCGACGAATGGTCAGTGAGAGGGGAGAAGGCGACGCTACTCACGCGGAACTGTGGGCGAGCGGGACGAGCACATGATCGAGGGGAAGGCACGAGCACAGTGCGCCGCGCACTGTTGCGTTGGCCGCACCGCGCCCATGCTCGCTGCGGCGTCGACGAGTGCCAGGGGAGAGTTAAGAGAGCTTGGACGAAGATTGTGGCGAGGTTTGGCAGTCGGGGAAGCGAGCACGTGCGAAACAGAGCGCTCGGCGGCACTCAGAGAGCGGCGACAAGCAGTTTGGCATCATGCACAGCGTGGTCACCGCGTGAACTCTGCCGTCAGGCCGACCTAAGTCCAAAGTTCATGTCTGGCATGTTGTTCGTGGTTGTTTTAGTGGTTACCAAACTTGGTTTTGGTCTCAGGTGCAGTAGAAAAGATTTCACATGCCTGGTAAGTTTCTAGATAGTAACTTTGAGAGCTTACTATGGTCAAACTACTGGGAGTTGGGAGCTGGGCTTTGAAGGATAGAAATTATCTACTAAGGTGATGATGCACAAGAAAAATCAGCCACAATGGAGCAAGTAAAATGGTAGTTGCTGTAGAAACTACCATTTCTGTCCAGAACAGAAAATATTTTCTGTAGCAAAAAATTCCAAATAGTGGTGAAATATTTTTGCTCAAGAAAGTGCCCTAGGGTTCATAGAATATTTGTGAATTTTCTCAGATTTTTGTGGGCAAGAAAAATTGGGCTTGCTTTGGAGCACATTGAGCTAGCTAGGGTTTAAGAGAGGGAAATGAATATTTTTCATTAAAGAAAAATATTCAAAATATTATTTTGAGTTGACCAGATAGGAAATGATGGTTAGAAAGGGAAATGAGGCACTTGGGTGAAAATCAAGGGGTACCCAAGTGTTTAAGTCCATATGAAAAGATTCAAAACCCAAATTTCAAAATCAAACCAACTGAAAATCAGGCAAAGAGAAGAGGGCAAAAACAAGGCTGTCACAAACCTCCCCCACTTAGAATGAATCTCGTCCTCGAGATTCGGTTGCTTGGGAAAACCATTCTGGATAATGTGCCTTTAGAAATTCTTCCCGTTCCCAAGTTGATTCTGACTCTGTGTGATGCTCCCACTGGACTTTGTAGAACTTCCTTGCTTTACTACGTGTGACCCTTTCCATCTGATCCAAAATTCTAACTGGCCTCTCTTCATAAGTTAAATCCTTTGCCAACTCTATTTCAGTCATAGCAGTCTTTTTCTCAGGCGGAGATATGCATCGCCTCAACTGTTAAACATGAAACACATTGTGCACTTCCGATAATTCAGGGGGTAGTTCCAACTGATATGCAACAGTACCAACTCGGGACATAACTGGAAATGGGCCAATAAATCTGGGTGACAACTTTCCACGAGTCTGGAATCTCTTGACTCCTTTCATAGGAGTGACTCAGAGGTATACGTGTTCTCCGGGTTCAAAACTGATCTGCCGGTGTTTTGCATCATAATAACTCTTCTGTCGAGATTTGGCCAATTGCAATCTGTCTCGGATTTCCTTAACTTGTTTCTCAGCTTCCATCATGAGATCCGTTCCGAAAATACGGCTATCTCCACTTTGGGACCAATTTAAAGGAGTACGACACTTACGGCCATACAAAGCCTCATACGCTGACATCTTTAAACTGGTCTGGAAGCTGTTCTTATACGAGAACTCAGCATACGGATGATAGTCTTCCCGTTTAGATCCTTGGGCCAAAGCACAGGCTCGTAGCATATCTTTGAGTATTTGATTTACCCGCTCTGTCTGTCCATCAGTCTGAGGATGATAAGCGGTACCATATTTCAGCGCTGTCCCCAAGGCTTGATGGAGACGTGACCAAAAACTGGAGGTAAAAAGTGAACCTCAGTCAGAAGTGATGGTTTGGGGTACTCCATGCAGACTGACTATTCTGGATACATACAGCTGTGCAAGTTGATCAGCTCGATATGTGGTTCTGATCGGAATAAAGTGAGCTACCTTGGTTAAGGTGTCCACTATGACCCAGACTGCATCATTGCCTCGCTGAGTCTTAGGTAGCCCTGTGAGGAAATCCATGCAGACATCATCCCATTTCCATTGTGAAACTGGCAGCGGTTGGAGAAGTCTGGCTGGCTTCTGAAGCTCTGCCTTCACCCTGTTGCATATGTCGCAACAGGCCACAAAGTAGGCAATGTCTTTCTTCATTCTATCCCACCAGAATATTTGTCGAATTTCTTCATATATTTTCGTACCTCCAGGGTGAATAGAATACAAGGATTCGTGTGCTTTTGACAGGATTTTCTGCTTCAAATCCGCTTCATTGGGTACACAAATCCTTCCACGGAATTGGAGGGTACCGAATTGGTCCTTTGAGAAATCTGGAGTCTGTCCTGCTACCACACTCTTGGCACGTTTCTGCAGGACTGTATCAGCTGGCTGGGCCTTGCGGATCTCTTGCTCAAGTGTGGGGCAAGTTCCAAAATATTAGCAAGGCCAGTATCAACTATGACTAGGTTGAGTTGCGCAATCTCCTCTTGAAGTTCAGGAGGCAAGGATCTCAATATGACATTTAGGCTGACAGGCTTTCGACTGAGTGTATCGGCAACCACGTTGGCCTTACCCAGGTGGTTATTTATTCCAAGATCATAATCCTTGACTAACTCAAGCCATCTTCGTTGACGAGATTTAAATCTGGCTGAGTAAATATATACTTGAGACTTTTGTGATCGGTAAAAATTTGGCACCTCTTCCCGATGAGATAGTGTCTCCAAATTTTTAGAGCATGAACTACTGCGGCCAATTCTAGATCATGAGTAGGATAATTTCCTTCGTGGGGTCATAGCTGTCGTGATGCATATGCTACTACCATGCTGCCTTGCAGAAGTACGCATCCAAGTCCTTGTCTGGAGGCGTCGCAGTACACATCAAAACTGCGGTAGATATCTGGAAGAGTCAACACAGGTGCGGTCGTCAGCCGTATCTTTAGCTCATTGAAACTCTCCTCGCAGTCTTCAGTCCATTCAAACTTCTTATCCTTTTTTTAGCAGCTCCGTCATGGGTTTAGCAATCTTGGAAAAACCTTCAATGAAATGAAAGAGTATCCGGCTAATCCAAGAAAACTCCAGAGCTGTGATACGGTTGTGGGCGGCAACCAATCGAGCACATCCTTTACTTTGCTCAGGTCCATGGCTATACCTTTAGCAGATAGCACATGTCCAAGAAATCCAACTTGCTTGAGCCAAATCTCACATTTACTGAATTTGGCGTATAGCGGATGGTCGCGGAGTCGCTGTAGCACTGCTCGGAGGTGTTATTTGTGATCTTGTTCACTTTTTGAGTATATAAGTATGTCATCGATGAAGACTACCACGAACTTATCGAGGAAGTCCATGAATACTTTTTCATCATATGCATGAAGAAGGCAGGGGCATTGGTGAGACCAAAGGACATACCTGTATATTCATAAAGACCGTATCGAGTGGTGAATGCGGTCTTAGGAATATCTTCCTCTTTAATCTTGAGCTGATGATATCTAGTCCGTAAATCAATCTTGGAGAATACCTTGGTCCCACTGAGCTGATCAAACAAGTCATCAATCCTTGGCAGCGGATATTTATTTTTGATGGCGACATCATTCAGTTGAAGATAATCCACACACATGCGGAGGCTGCCATCCTTCTTGTCCACGAAGATAGATGGTGATCCCCATGGTGAAGAGCTGGGACGGATATATCCTTTCTGGAGCATTTCATCAAGCTATTTCTTTAGCTCCACTAATTCTGACGAGGGCATTCGGTAATACTTCTTGTATAACGATGCGGTTCCGAGCACAAGATCTATTGCAAACTCAAGCTCTCGATCTGGTGGCATGCCTGGTAGTTCTTCTGGAAATACATCAGGAAACTCACTGACCACAGGAATTAATTCCAACTCAGCCACAACGGTGAAGACGATTTCTTTCTTGGGTATGCTTCTGCGAGCATAGAATTTTGTAGTCTGCCCTTTCTGGCTGGTCAAAGTGACTTCTCGGGTCGCGCAATTTATGCAGACTTGATATTGGGTCAACCAATTCATACCCAAGATAACATCCAACTTTACAGACTCGATGATTATCAAAGAAATTGGAAAGCAGACTCCGTTGATATTGATTTCCAGATTACGGCAGACCAGATTGCTCTTGATTAAGGATCCTGGGGTTTGTACCTGCATGTTCTTGCCCAATAGTGAACAAGGAAATTTGTTTTGGGCCACAAAACTCTGAGAAATAAAAGAGTGGGAAGCCCCAGAGTCAAATAAAATTACTGCAGGCATGTTATTAACAGAAAACATACCAATGACGACTTCGGGGTTCTCTTGGGCTTCATCTGCGGAGAGGTGATGAACGTGCCCAATAATGTTTTGCTGGTTTGGGCATGACTCCATAAATTTGACTTGGGCCTGAATAGGGCATTCGCCTTGTTGTTCTTGGGACACTGTCTGGCATAATGTCCGGTTTGTCCACAACTGAAGCAAGAATTGTTGCGCTGGCGCTCCTCGTGCACTGGGTTGGTCACGACATTCTTGACTTGGGTGGTGGTCTTGTTAACATTCTATTGCCAATTGGGCTTGTATTCCACCTGAGTCTGCTGCCAGGTACGAGCCTTTTTCAATGGTTGCCCTTCCTTCCTTGGCTCAAACTTGCGCTTGTGATCGTTATTAGCAGGCCTATTGTCTGATACGAGCTTGTGCTCCCTTTCAGCAATGAAAGCTTTGTTCACCAGAGTTTGGAAATATGGGAAATCAAACATACTGAGGGTGCATCAGAGTTGCGGGTTTAATCCACCAAGAAATCTGTCAATCTTTCTTTCTTCGGTGGCCATGTCATATACGGAGTAACGGGCCAGATGATTGAATTTTTGCAAATATTCACCCACAGACTGATTTCCTTGGAGGAGTGCGAGAAATTCACGCTGTTTATTCTTCATAACTCCAGTAGGGATATGATATGATCCTTGAATTTTGACCAGGTGATTTCTTCATCAGCAGGCCACATGCCTTTTGCATTTTCCCACCATATGGCAGCAGCGCCTTCAAGATAATGAGTTGCAAATGGAACCTTATCATCTTCTTCAGTACGAGCAATCTCAAGTTTCCTCTCAATAGTTCGCAACCAATCGTCTGCATCCAAGGGGTCAATAACCTGACTGAAACTGGGAGGCTTGGTTCTCTGAAAATCTGACAGCTTGGAATGATGACCGTTCTGATTTCCATTCTGTCCAACCACAGCTTCAACACTTCTTAATATTTCAATCAGATCATTATTCCTCCTTTCCTCAAACATACGCAGAATTTGCTCGGAGGTAGGCGGATTGGGCGGTGGAGGTGGTGGTGGAACGTACGGCTCGGGGGAGTGTCCTGCCTGTCGTGCGGAACGACGAACAGGAGTACCCTCACGAACGTTGCTACTGCCGCCTCCCCGCAGCATCCTATTGTGGATTTTTCCCAAGGCAACGCAACCGAGATGAGAAAACATTCAAAAAATAACTTGGGGAAAAGCCAGCAACAAAACCCAAAATAACGAAGAAAAATATGGCGAATAAAATAGAGTTCCAACATAATTATACACACACTCATACATGAAAGGTAAACAACATGCCAGGTTCAACTACTCTCATATAGGAAACGAAACATCACGACTCGTACGACTACATCCGTACACCATCCCGACGACTGCGAATACTCAGAAACTCTACTGCTCTGCTGGTGCTGCGGGGTCCTCTCCTAAAGCGGACTCGGACCCTGAACTGACGAGGTTAACTGAGACCTCCGGGTTAAAAGTAACACGATGACGCTGCCTCGAGGGATCTCCCTCAGGGCAGGTGTAGGGTGAAGCATCGGGGCTACAAGAGTAGTGGGAAGTGAAACCCACTCAGCAGGAGAACTGAGAGGATTCACGGTCGAGGTGCCCGAGCTACTCGGAGGAGTAACCGGTGAAACAGGGGAACTAGAACTAGCTAGAATATAAGGAGTAAATCCCAGGGAAGATGGAGCAGTCACAGATCTAGTAGAGGCTAAAGCAGTACGAGCACGAGTCAGCTCTCGAGCCAGCTCGTGGATCATAAGATAGCTACCAGGGATATAACGAGAAAGGTGGCTAGCAACACTATCAGACTCCGGATCAATGATAGGGAAACGGACATGACCATTGTCGTGCAAAGCAGGATAGTAGTGGAAACCTGGGTGCTTCTGCATCCAGACCTCGTTGTAACAATGCTCGACAAGGACCTCGAATGCAGCAAACTGGACAGCCTGAGAAGCGGTAGAAGCGTAGCCGCTCCGAGATGTATGAGTGTAAGTGCTGGAATCGGAACTGGTGCGCAGAGTAAGCACTGCGTGATACTCATACACTGAGTCTGCTAGACGCTCCCGGTACACATGATAGACTGGGTCGTCACCGAGGGGGTACAGCCGATGCCACACGTTACGAAGGAGATGCGGCGACGTGTACGGCATCAGCTGCAACTGGCACGGATACGGCACCGGATCCATCTACACTCACAACCATTAGTAGGTCAGCATAAAAATACAACAAGTGCATGCAATGCAACAACTAGCTACAAAGGCTACCGACACTCAACTTAAATTCGTATCTAACGTCCAGTGAACAAGTCGTAGTCTAGCATGGCCTACAGTCAGCGCGGCTCTGATACCAAGCGTTGTGGCACCCCGGCTCAGAGCAACCGGTTTACCATGCATTGCCAGCACAGAGACCATGTCTTCTGGCAACACACAACATTTTGGTAAAGAAAACAACCGCTTTATTGATGCTAGCGGATCAAAGTTTATATTACAACAGGTGGCGAGGCCTAGCGGCACACATAGTGCGGCGTGAACAATATGTACATTATTTAGTGAACATAAAGGGGCCTCGATCATAACAACTACGCGGCAGCGGAACAACATCGTAGCGGTAACTCCATAGCACAGGGACACCGATGTGGACACAATCTAGACTCGAACGGCACTCCTTTCCAATGAGACTTTCCTGAAATCTGGCATGACACGCCAGGTCAGTACATTGAATGTATTTGCAAGCTCACAACAAACATAAACATAATGAGAAACATTATCATGATAATTAACCAATTATTAACAATGCAACAATATATGCAACATGCAGTGATCCTGCTTTTATGTGAAAAATCCCTCGGACTGGCTTACCAACGGTGATCGCTCTTGGATCACAACTGTACAAACCCCGAGGTCTTTACTCAGTTTACCTCGTGATCTTTCCGGCGATCACAACCACGACCAACATTTTGTCTCAAACAGTGATCCTTCCGGTGATCACAACCACGACCCACACTTGGTCCCGAACATCAAGATGGCCTTCCCACCATCATCAACCGTGCAAAGTTTATCACTTAGTGTGCGAGATTTATTAAATGTTGACCCATGGTGTGACCTACTTTCGAGCGTGTCCGTAACCGTGGTCTCGGCTATCTATAGATTAATACATTCTGCAGAGGTATCGCACTACACCCACACCACGGAACCCATGGCCTCGTACTCCCATTCGGGTGGAACAACGGCATTCCGACGAAACCCCTCCATTGCCATGACACTCTCCCGGCCACTCCGTCTCACTCCCCATCGGGCTAGTCCCGGGTGGTCCCGTGTCTACAAAAGACACCAACGACCACCGTCGTGGCCAAAACATAAACGTCCCACACGGGGACACGGTACCAGAATCTCAACAACAGGAACACAAGGTTATGTCTGCTTACCGGGCCAGGGTACCACATGCCCATAACCTTCCCACGTTGGAGGCACCGACCAGAGGCATGACAACTGACCGAATAAAGGCCTTCCCATAAAGGCAAATGCGGTTGCACTGGGAAAAACTCGATTCAGTGGCACCATGACCTGGTCAACGATATATTCAAGTTGAGTTATTATTAGATTCAACTTAAAGTGAAAATAACCGGTGTCATAGTATGCCATGAAATGCAACACGAACATATGCATCACAATTTAACGGAAATGACCGAGTCAACTATATTCATACTAAGCATAAACCTCAACAACTCATGACACTTCACTGGTTAGGATTAAACCTCACTTTAAAAAGAATCCTTTCTAGCAAATTTTACCATTTTTACTCATGCAGGAAAATAACTCCAACTAATTATTTATATTCATAACCATATTACTTCCTTCATACCAAAAATTAGTTCTAGTTTCTTAACCAACTTCGTTAGCTTTAAACTTTCTGTAAACCAAGCATATTAACTTAAACAAGCAACTAACAGAATGTAAATAACATGATAGTGATTTAAATGCATGGATTAAATCATTCATTGAAGTAGGAAAATCACAACTATTGTAATGGCACCATGAAAATGTTGCAGTGGCTTGCCTTAGAGCAGATGACGTTCACAAGCCTCCTGGTGATCCTCAGCCTCACTCTCTGAAAATAATTTTAAACACAAGAAGAAAATATCAAGAACCCTTCTGAAATTCACCAGAAAATCTAGACAGCAAAGAAAAATCTCATTTTTGGTGAGCTGCTAGATTTCTGTACAAAGAACACAATGCAAAAAGAATCAATTCATTTGGACTTATGGTTGAAGAGATTTGGCTGTTTGAAGCTCTCTGGAAAAATATGAATTTGAATTTAAATAAAAACAGACTGGGGGGTGACGTCGAAGGCGTAAAACCTCGGGGCGCCACCACTCATACCGCTTCATGCGCGTACTGAGTGGCTGACTAGCGGGCCCCGCTACTCAGGTGAGGTGGAGGCGAAGAAGGAAACAGAGGACGGCGCGTCTTCGCCGGAGCACACGCTGGCGACGAGGGCTTCTTGGCCAAAACGAGAGGGGGGATCAAGAGAGGAGACGGAGGCGCACCTGCCCATACCCGTAGAGTAGCTAGGGGTGGTCGGACGGCGTCGGAATCGGCCTCTCTAGCGGAGGCAGAGAGCAGAGGTCGCCGGAGACGAAGACGACGGCGAACAGAGGCGACTCAGGGGCTCCAACCAGGCGGAACACCCACCGAGAGCGGCGGAGGCCCTGAAGGGTGCCCAGGCCTGGGAGGGACTGGAGCCGGAGACACCCGAGAGGTCGCCGGCGAGCTCGAGCTCGGGACGGCGGCCCGCGGCCTGCCCGGCCGGCTACGGCTTTACAAGATCGTGGAGTGTGGAGTGGTGGATGGTGCTCGAGGAGGCTGGAGGGCTCTATTTATAGTCGAGCATCGAGGGGGATCGGGCTCCGCCGGTGGACACCTGACACGGCGCCCGTGACGAACGGCATCAGTGAGAGGGGGAAGGCGACGCAGCTCACGCGGGAACTGTGGGCGAACGGGGACGAGCAAGGATCGAGGGAAGGCGACGAGCACAGTGCACCGCGCACTGTTGCGTTGGCCGGACCGCGCCCGTGCTCGCTGCGGAGCTCCACATTGGTGAGTGCCAGGGGAGAGTTAAGAGAGCTTGGACGAAGATTGTGGCGAGGTTTGGCAGTCGGGGAAGCGAGCACGCGCGAAACAGAGCGCTCGGCGGCACTCAGAGCGCGGCGAGAAGCAGGTTGGCATCGTGCACACGCGTGGTCACCGCGTGAACTCTGCCCTCAGGCAGACCTAAGTCCAAAGTTCATGTCTGGCTTGTTGTTCGTGGTAGTTTTAGTGGTTACCACACTTGGTTTTGGTCTCAGGTGCAGTAGAAAAGATTTCACACGCCTGGTAAGTTTCTGGACAGTAACTTTGAGAGCTTACTGTGGTCAAACTACTCGGAGTTGGGACCTGGGCTTTGGAGGTTAGCAATCATCTACTAAGGTGATGATGCACAAGAAAAATCAGCCACAATGGAGCAAGTAAAATGGTAGTTGCTGTAGAAACTACCATTTCTGTCCAAAACAGAAAATATTTTCTGTAGCAAAAATGTTGCAAATAGTGGTGAAATATTTTTGCTCAGGAAAGTGCCCTAGGGTTCAAAGAATATTTGTGAATTTTCTCAGATTTTTGTGGGCAAGAAAAATTGGGGTTGCTTTGGAGAACATTGAGCTAGCTAGGGTTTAAGAGAGGGAAATGAATATTTTTCATTGAAGAAAAATATTCAAAATATTATTTTGAGTTGAACCAGAGAGGAAATGATGGTTAGAAAGGGAAATGAGGCACTTGGGTGAAAGTGAAGGGGTACCCAAGTGTTTAAGTCCATATGAAAAGATTCAATACCCAAATTTCAAAATCAAACCAACTGAAAATCAGGCAAAGAGAAGAGGGCAAAAACCAGGCTGTCACAGAAAAAACACAGGAATAGGATAGGAATGCACATGGTAAATAGAGCATTTGTAAACACAGGAATTCTGTCAACTTCGGTGTTTGGTTTATAGGAATTGGAAGAGCAGAGGAATGCAAGGAAACATGGCCAAAATAAAGTGAAACCATATGAAAGCGTGTACTGTTAGAATGTTATTCTGCCACTAATGCACTTTGTCTTGTTTTCATGCATAGGATTTTGAAAAGTAGGTCTAGGTGGATGTTTTGCTTCATTCCTTTCATCAAAATGCATGAATAATTGAATAGTAGAGTGCCATTGGAAAATTCCCTATTGTTATGTTTTTCCGTTGAAACAAAATAGCCCTAATGGATCGACATGAATGTATAGTAATAAGTGATGCAACAAGTGTACAACCTCTTTGGCGTAGCCGTGTCGACCTCAGCATCATTGGGTTGGTCGCTGAAGCAGTTGAGGCAGAGGTGGATGTCGGAGGTGTGGAGGAAGATCTGAGGAATCTGTAGACGGCGTCCAGGGCACTGCTCTGTTGTGATGGATTGTTCTCTCGTTGGAGCAGCTCCGGTGAGCCGTAAGACGTCAAGGCTGAAGCAGCACAAGACAGACATCATCAATCTCAAGTGGGATTCTAATAGCATCTCCAATAGATGATGTAAAATAGATGTAAAATTTACATCACCACAAACCACCTGACTACAACAGATGAGGTAAAAACTGTTGACTCTGAACTTAACTGTCGAAACTGAAATTTACTGTGGAATCTGAATGTTACTGTCGAAACTGAACGCAATGGTAGCAGAGAGGCACTTGACATGTAGTTTAGGGAGGGCCTGCAGTTCATCTTCGATCTGCACCCCCCTGAGCCGCCAGCCACCACCGGCCGAACCGCCTTCTCCTGCGCCGCCTCGCCGCCCCAAAACAACTACCCACCGCCGGTCCGCCGCCGCCCCCGCCAGCCCTCTAGGCCCCCCGCCCCCCACCCTAAACCCTAAGATAGATAGTGGGGTACCTCTCAGGCGAGCCCCCATCCCCGCTGCGGATGGTTCTTCCTTAACTCCGGCGAGCCCCCCACCCCCTGAAAATCGACTGACCCAAAAGTCGATTCAGTCGACTGAAGTGTAGCTAAATTGGAGCAGAGCAGCAGCACGAGCGAGGGGGAGAGCAGCAATAGTAGCGTGAGCGAGCGAGAGCCGGAGCAGCAGCAGCTGGGCGAGTGAGTGATCAAGCGAGATAAGGAGCAGTAGTAGTAGCGCGACCTAGCAAGCGAGAGCCGGAGCAGCAGGAGCAGATCCGGCTGGTATTGACGCCGCCGCCGAAGGGCCCTCGCACTGGGGGAGAGCCGTCGTGGAGATGTCACCCGCGGCGCCGGCTTCAAGGTAGCCGCTCCATGGGGGTGCGGGATGGAGCACCGTCGGCGCCGGGAGGTCGAGTTAAGGAGAAGGTGCGATGTGATGAGTGTACAACCTCTTTGGTGGCGCCGAGTTGGCCTCGGCTTCGTCCGAGGAGTCAGTGAGGATGTTGCGGTTCTGGTGGAGCAGGTTAAGGCGGCGCTTTGGGGATGGAGCGGCTCCTTGGAGGTGGAGGACGGGGCGGCTGAACCGGCGGGACGACGAGATGGACGACGGATCCTCATCCGGGGAGGTGGATGAGTGACGTCGAGCTGTTGCGGAGGAGGACGTCATCGGGGAAGAGGCTCCGGCTGGGCAGCGGTGAGGTGGCGGACGGAGGAGGGTGGGGTTTTGCAGCTGGAGCGGAGAGGTTATGGCGGCCTGGGACTTCGAATGGCGAAAAGGAGGCGATGGGAGGGGGTGAACAAGGACTTAGGGACGTGCTTGTCCAAAATGTAGGGTGTGTTACAAAAGTACCCCCCCACCGATTTGAACTAGCGGCCCTTTCGGCTCAGGGTTAGAAGGGGGATTTCACGTGTCGGGATTTGCCAGCTAGGGGGAGTTTTCGTGCGCGTTGTAATTTTGGGATAACAAGGCGCGGGTTGTGAAGGCGCCAGTTTTGGGAGCACGATATCTGAATTTTCGGGATATAACAAGGCGCGGGTTGAATTTTAGGGACAAGCCTAACGTGTAATACTGTACTTGTACGTACCAAATCAATTCGCACTTCCCTCAACCAAAAAGAAAATGAAAAAATGTAACTATTCACACCACACAAAGTGAGAGTCTTGCCCCGTTTTACTATACAAATGCTATTCAAAGCTACTCCCTCCTTCCATCTAAATAGGGCCTGATGCGTTTTTTGATGCTAACTTTGACCAAATATTAGAGCAATAATATATGACATGCAACTTACACAAAGCACACAGTTAAATTCGTGTGTGAAAGGAGCTTTCAATGATATAATTTTCACATTGTGCATGTCATGTACTATTAATCTTTTCAATAGTCAAAGGCGGTCTTAAAAAACGCATTACGCCCTATATAGATGGAAGGAGGGAGTATGAATCCATGTTATGTCCAATTAATTTTTTTCGCTTGGTGTATAATGCATGTAACCTACTCATACCAACATTTTAGTGCATTCCAAATGTCTATAATACTGCTGCAATTCGAACTGAATTTGAATTCGTTTCTCTATTTCAATAAGAATCTACAATCATGATTGTTGCCAACTTCAACCATCATTCGTGTATTATCTTAATAACACACCACATGATTACTATAGAGATAGATATGAAATATGTGTACTACATGAACTCGAATTCTATTTTTTGAATACACTTGATGTTGATTCCAAATAATAGTACATTTGATGTACTAACTATATATTCATAATCTAAACCATTTTCCATACGTACACCGTGTTTATCACACAAAGTATACTGCCCCGCCCCCTACATTATGACAAGTATTTAGACCTGAGCTACAAAAGCCACACATTAGCCCAAATTATAATCAATGTTCTACATTACGATATCTTCTTCAAGTATCCGTATCCACTTTTTTATAATGAATTATGATCTTTGTTCATCTTTTACACCTTCACGATCCTCTTCTATTTGTAGCTAGCTAGCGCTAACTTTATATCATGCATGCACACGCCCGCCCCCCTCTCACACACCCTTAGCGTCCCCTCCATCGCACACGTTCATTATTTCTCTTTAGGTCGTCCACCAGCGGTGTGTGTAGGCCCCCGGCTCCTTCTTTCCGGCACACATCGGTTGATATACCTCTCTAGCCAAGTGTGCCTACCACAAACACATATATACTTCCCCTATTCTCTTCTCACCGTCCATGCCCCCTATGTCCAATACAATTCCACGCAGGTGCACACTCCTGCCCCTCTTTTCATTGATCTCATACTCGCACACTCCTCCCCCCTCGACATGGTAGGCCTCTCGCACCACCCCCTAGCCGCACCCCTCTCCCCCTATTTGTGTCTCCGGACCTTATTTGCTTCTAACACATGCAGGCGTGTATACGTACTGATCTCCCTACATATAGCCAGGTCGACTATAATTTGTTTTCCCCATGCACCGATACACTTACCTGGCTAGTTATGTCTCTCCCTTTCTCGGACACACGATGGTTGATCTTCCTATGTAGTTACGTATGCTTACCACAACCATATCGTCTCCCCTCATCATCCTTGCATACCTCCTGACCCGTCTCTCACACGCACGTGCATAGACAGATAGACACCCCCCGCCCTCTCTTATTGATATTGCACTCGTACCCTCCGTTTTTCTAGCAGGCCTCTCCCACCATTTGTGAGATGCCACTCCACCACCAACCCTCCGACGCTCTACCTTTGTCTTTCTCCCAACCTTATTCCTCTGCTACACATATCCATGGATGCCGATCGATCTCCCTCAATACATAGCTAGGTCTCTCTCCTTCCCCACACATATACTAGTCGATCGGTCTCTGCCCCCCCCCCCCCCCCCCACACACACCGATAGTCGAACGTTGTAGGTAGGTATCCATGCCACGGAGAAAAACTGCACCTCTTCCCTCTCAAATTCCAGTAGGCCAGCCGCCCTGTATCTTTGACGTGGCAAAATAAAAATTCGATGGCACTCTTTATCGATCGCGCAGCCACACACTTCATACCTATTTTCAATTCTATCATATCTCACGTCCATGACTCGGTTTCACACACATTGCATATGTTACGTTTTTCTGTTTGAGATATCATCAACACATTGCCTCTGTTCGCACAAACCATCTCTCTCACACCCACCCACGTACATACCTGCACCTAAAGAAGAGGTGCCTGCAGGACGCACGTACTCGCGTCTCGTTCCCGGCCACACCCGCGCGGGTAGATGGTGGAGTTCGTTTCTGTACGAAAGGCAGCCCATGTGATAATTTGGTGCGTGTAGCGGTTGTTTACTCGAAGGAGGGTTGGGTACCACACCTAGACGGAACAAAGTTTGACTTGACGCGTTAGTCTTAAATAAATTTATATATTCCTCAATGTCACATATAGAATATAAAACGATTTCTGTGGGGAAAATGGAAAAATGGGTTTGTCTCTCGTCACACCATCTCACACAAGGCGGCAGTGGCCTGTCTCTCTCAGCGTTGGTTAGTGATCCGGCGGAAAGGGAGGATGTGCATCGTCTCTCCGCTCGACGGCGTTGAGGCAGCACTTCCTGATCCGCGGTACCCGCCGTTCTCTCTAACCAAGCTCCGGCACGGTAGGGCCTTCACCACTTGCTCGCTGCCGCAGTATGGGTAGATCCCGGCCGCCGGCGCCCTCCTAGTATCATCCCGACGACCCTCAGGTACAGCTTCCTTTGGCCTTGCTCGACTGCCCATCTTCCCACGTTGCTGCATGTGGATCTTCTTTAGGTGTTTGCTTAAATCGTATCTCGGCCGGCGTACTTTCCATCTTGCAATCTCGTCCTCAAACCATTTTTGATAAACCACCATGTGCTATGTTTCCCTTATTACATGGAATATGCTTCTTTTTTGTCGGCGTATGTGTCTTCAACTCGTGTTATTGGGCAGTAATTGTTTCCTTTCTACCTCCTTTTGCAAACAGGGCTATCCATTTTCACCTCGTTGCTATTGCGACCTTTTGGTGAACTGCACAAATCACTTTTTTCTTAAGAGTGTTTTGTGCAGTTCCACCAAAATGTCACACGGGCAACGTTTTTACATTTTCGTGGGACTGCAGAAAGGGAGATTGGTTTTGCTATCCTCCTCATCCAACTCCGTGCCTAATCTTATCCAACAAGTAGTTAGTCCTAAAGAGAGATCGTAGAGGTGATCGGCTTCTATTTGTGTGTTTTATGTTTCATCATCTAGTTCCACTATTATTGTAATCACACTGACTGAATACCTTTGCAAACAGGGATGGTCCGCTCGATTTTAGTGGAGCTGCACAAAATGATCGGATTGTGGTGTCCTCCATACACCTCTTTTTTGGCTACAGAGCTGGGTGAAACTAGCTGCCAAGCAATGAACATTGTGCCAAGGAAATGGAGCCATGCCTACGAACAACATCGATCAATTATATATTTTTCTTTATTTGTACACCTTCTCACACAATTGAACGTAAGCCATTGATTCACTCTATCCAATGGTCATAGTTGGAAAATCCAAACAAAACCAAGCATTGGATCAACTCTTTTAGCACTCAGATTGTTGCCGCCTGCTCAACCGCCTGCCCACCTAGCCCACCTATATATCCGCTCACGTTTGATGCCCACAGGAGCTATCCATTCAGATTGTATGTTAAAAAAATAAAGGTCGATAACTAATGCGGCACCTCGGGCCAACGCGGCCAGATCGCATTTTGCACGAGAAATTACACACCATGTTTCGTTGACATGTGGTCCCGTTCCAACATGTCTGTGAGACGATGATGAGTCCTTTTCTGCTAGTATTTCTGAACGGACGTGTAGGCCGGGGCACCTCTTCATGTACCATGGCAAACTGACAATCGTCCACCGACTCTTCGCCTTTCCCTCTCGATTGGGAACTGCTATCGCATGCTCTTCCTCCCTCCTCCTTTTGCCTTCACCCTTCCTTCTGCCATTGTTCGATCGTCTTCTCCAAGGAGGGAACAGGCCGGAAACGACCCCGTTTTTCTTGTCTCGATCTGAAAGATGACGTGGTGGAGGAACTCATTGATCGGTGCGACATGATCACCTCGGCTAGCATGGCAGGTTCGTTCAAGACCATTCTCGACTCAACTAATAACATCATTACAAGGAACCCAAGGGTCCAGGAGCGGTTTGATCTCCCCTATCTTCTTCACCATGACCCTGATGACTGGCGCGGGGACGACGGATGCCTCGCCTTGTGCAAGTTGATGCCACTTGATAATGATACGTGTGATGTTAAGATGCCATCGCTTGAGGGCAAGGCTTGGGCAGGCGCAAATGGAGCTTGGGTTGTTTATATTGGGTACAACTGCGAGTGGGAACTTGTGAATGTGTACACTCATCACCGGGTTCCACTTCCAAAAATCTCAGCAGACTGCCCAGAGATTGAGCACACCGGTATTCTATGCACGTTCAAATACGATCATGGTGATTGTCTTCTATGGAAGATAGCAATTTGTCGAGTTCCCAACCGCTCTTGGAATTACAAGAACTATGAAGTTATTGCTATCTTCGACAAGCTTGTTGCCGTCCTTCGTGGTTCGACTCGATGGATATTGCTCAAAAATCAGTTTATATACACGGATGTGTACTGTGATGCAATTCAATACGAGGGTCTTGTGTTTGCCTCCACCACTCATGGCACTGCTTTTGCATGGGATCCTCGTAGTTTCGGTACGTTTGTCTTCCACCATAATTGTAATTGTTTCATCCACATGCATGCGGGTTAGCAAGTTTCCCTTTACTAATTCAACCTTCTTCTTGTGTTTCCAAGGTCCTGTGAACATTCCACCACCTATACTTGAAAAATTTTATAACCAAGGGGGAGATGACGATTGTGATGATCACGAGCATGAGGACGAGTAGGGCCCATATACTTAGTGGCGCCTGGCAACTTATTCTGATGGATCACCCCTTCTTGTCTGTATACAGCCCACTGCTGATGTTACTACTAAGGAAGCAGGTGTTGTCTCCCATGGTCGCACTCTCCGGACCTATTCCATCACCCGTTGCATGGTATTCGGGATGGATACTAGTGTGCTAGCGCCAACACCTTCTCCCTGGTACAGAATTGATAGTCTTAGAGAAAACTCGCTCTTCCTTGGACAAAACTATCCAATGATGGTGAAAGGCGATCCAACTGCTGTTGACACAATGTTGCTAGTACCATTTATGAGAAGCAACTGTATCTATACCTCAGACATTTCGGTGGTTCCCTACCCTGGTACTGATATAGTAGGCCGCTTCAGCCTGGATGATCAGTCCTGCATTGGTCTCGAGATTGACAATAGATGGCCCTTCCAGAGAATCACTTGTGGTTCATAGCAAGCGTTTCCAATGCCGAGGATTGGTTGAGTTGAAGTTCATTTCATTGCTTGTTATTTGTTGTGTGATGAAAACTTTAGTATTTATAATGTATCCTTGTTGTCGTTGTGGGTTGATGACCTGTTGTATCTAATAAAATGATATGCCTGTGATAAACTTACTAAATTTATGAATGGCTTTCGAGTCGCCTCTCTGAGTGAGTGTTGCGACGAGGCAAAAAAATATTTTCCGAATACATAATTGTACGTGCATTGCAACAGGTTATCAGATGAGGCCAATCAACAATAGTAGTACACTATTTGTACTAGCTTCACATGCTTCACGCGTCGGGCGGGTGTTTTTACTGTAGCTGCGAATCCCATCATCCTAGGTCCTCGGATGAGTCCAATAGAAATTGCATTCTGATGTTTGGGTTCAAACTTTCAGAACTGCTGCACTATCTCTACGTCTACGTATACGTAATACAACAAGTTTTAAACTTGAGACCAGCCACCCACCCTCACAAAGAACACTTTTTAACCTAGCACAGACTCCAGGAAATTTGGCCACAGTGTGAGGTGGTCCATATGTTAATGTGTTCGCTGTACATAACCAGCACCTCGAATCCTCGATACTACTACTATATAAGTAGTAGGAGTAGTACGGTGGCATGGGCCAGAACAAGAGTTCACGTCCAGGAGTATGACACACGCCACCAGCACGACTTCCATCTGACACCATATTTCTTGGAGTCCGTGCTACAACAATCTCTTCAACCTCGTCGTTTCTCTAACTCAGCCATCGCGTGGCGGGCGAGGTGGAGGTTTGCCGATAGTCGGTTTCCTCAACTGCAGTCCCACTTTTAAGGCCAACTCCAACGCACGACCCCAAACGGACCTCCGTTTTTCCCGGATTCTGTCTGTTTGGGTAGGGCAATGGCGTCGTGTCTGTGCCATTTCTCGGATGCAATGGCCGTGCTCTTCTTCCCAATACCAAAACTTGCATCCATTCTACTCCCTCCATTCCAAAATATAAGTCTTTGTAGTGATTCCACTAGGTGGACTACATACGGAGCAAAATGAATGAATCTAAACTTAAAATGCATCTATATACATCTGTATGCGGTTTATAGTGGAATCTCTACAAAGACTTACATTTAGGAACGGAGGGAGTACACAATAAAAATTTTAGGTTAGCACAACTAGTCTAATCCAAGAGCACAACCCAAGATTTGGTTGGGTTCTACCTCCTTTTGCCGACACGTGGGACATCCAGCATCCAGGTCCTGCATGCAAGAAAATAGAGTGGTAGTTGAAGCCACGTGATGTGCATCTTGGGTTAAACTGTAAATAGAATCTTACTACTCTTGAGTCACTCCAAAAGCGGCCACCGAAGATCTTTATTGGATTTGTTTTTAATCACCAGCACGTCGAGGTGAAAGATGTGAAGGTTCAGTGGGTCCTCTTGCGTTTTCACTCACATGTGGGACCGCATATGAGCAAACAGACGATGGGCTCCGCGCGTCTGCTGGCTGGCTGAGAAGAGAGACAGAGGAGGGCTGAGCACGGACTCTAGGAAATTTGTTCTACGTAACCAGCACCTCGATATTCGCATGTGGTTGTTTCTAGAATAAAAAAGGAGGTACCACTACTTATGTTACTCCCACTACGCCTAGTCTAAGGTTAGTAGGTGACCTTGCGCTTGGCTCTTTGCCTCTTCCGGAAGTCGATGGTTCTACAGTAGTACTTCTGGCAATCTGACACCAAATGAACTGCTGCACGTCACCGCTTGAAGCAAAAGTTTCTCCTCATGCTGCGAGCCACCACGCACGCGTTGGCGAGGGAGAAGGCGTAATCAAGCTTCTCGTCGTTGTGCGAGTTGACGGGACACATCAAAGTTATTTAGTACGTACTCTCTCCAAAAAAGGGTTGACCATGTCATGGCTACCATCCCGTGCTCCGTCGTTGAGTACGTGCACTATTCACGTGCCATCGAGGAGAAAAAATATTGCGTAGTAGTAGGTGCCATCGAAGTGCATGACCCACTTACGCACTGCTTATCTGATTATCTCCATTTTCTTGCATGACACGTGCACCTTGATGCTAGATGTCTCGCGTGTTGGCAAAAGGATGAACAAAGCTCATGTAAAAGAAAAGAGTTGAAGAACATAGATTCCCAACGACCGAGAAGGAGCAAGGAACCTCGGGGTGGAGCGTCTGCAAGGAACCTTGCGTGTTTTCCCCTGTTTTTGCCGCCTGCCCACCTATAAACAAATAAAAAAAATTGAACTATTCGGTAACCACTAGAAACGATACATCAGGATGCTAAGTTGAAGGTGTTTTATAGTTTATATTGATAACCACGCAACAAGCCACGCATGTACAGGACGCATGCAGCCACGCATGTACACACGCCAACGCACTAGCTCCATCCAATCCAACTCATGCACATACGCGCATAGCATGGAGCACACAATGCACGTACACAACGCGTGCATGCACACACACTCGGCAGCAGAATGCACGTGAAAAACACATGCATGCGCACACACTCGGCTGCATGGAGGTGTGCGCCATCTGCGGCGATGTCCGGTTCGTCGTGCTACGGCGAAGCTCGCACACAACGGCGCCTACGCATCTCTTGCAATACCTCTTTGCCGTCGTTGATCAACGACAAGTCGGAGACAAAGACGACCGCAGCCTCGGCCTTAGAGCTTGCACCGATGCAAAAACTCGCACGCTGCATGCACACGAGCATGTACGGAGTGCCCACGACGTGGTGCGTCCCCAGTCGCCTCTACTCCTTCTTGGCCCAACATATCTATATACCGAAAAGGAGGGAGTAGTAACATAGACTAGTGTCATATGCAGAGTATGGGAGCACATGATATTTCCCCATCCGGACCGATCCCAAGTTGGCTTCTCACCTTCTTGGCCCAACAAAAAACCCTCCCCCCTCCCGCGCACGCTTCCCGCCCGGCGCCAGCTGAGCCCGCCGCTCCACATTGATGGCAAGTCAGGGCGACGCGACCTCTCACTGCTTCCGCCGTTGAAGCGGCACGCCGACCGAGGGCACCGCCTGCTGCATGCCCGGCATTTCAGACTACACAGTGGAGAGTAACTTTAGGGAAAGTACTACAATTAGATGACATAAGCAGGCTATAAGGATTTAAATATAGTATTTGTGCTTAGTTGAAGGAGAGAGAAGAGGAGAGAGAAGAGAAGCGGATTGTAAACTTGTAGCCGGTTGTAGCAGGAGCCCCAACATACTTTGTGAGACAAAAGGTGGGGCCATTATTAATGGTATAGTATTTATACTAAAGGGACTAACGGATGCCTTAATTACTCAATTGTTTTGAGACAAACCTTGGTGGGGCTATTATTAACTTGGATGTGGGGTTTGGGGGCCAAAGGCCTACTATTATACTTGGACTTACTCGCACGACCGACCTGTCATGCTCTACCCTAGCCGCCGCTGTATCATATGGTTTCGCACCATTCCAGATCTTAGTGCCGCCACGCAATTCTTCTCCAGCCCTCCTTTCGGCGTGCACCGCGAGAAGGGACAGCAGTCCTCCGAACCTCGCCTTTCGTGATACTGTACGGGAGAGGGGCGATAAGGTTTTTGGGGAGCACACTCCTGTGACTGCTGCCAGCGACGCCTTCCTCAGCGACAGCCTTCTTCCCCGACCTCGGTAACCTCTTCATCAACGACATGAGTGACAACATCAACCACAGCGGTTCTGCTCCTGCTATACAGTATGTGATTCTATGCTCCTAGTTTAGTCCGCATCATAACTTTGATGTTTGCAATTGTCGTCATGATCTATTTACTGTTGATTCGGATTAAATCTCATAGTAAATTGCTCATATATTCAACAATCCAATCCAAAAACCTGATTATAGGCAATTTACTCCGATCTGTTTGGCTGCGCTTTTGAAGCCGCCTACTTTTAAGGCGGTGCAATATAAAAGGTGGCACACAAGAGCAGTATATTGGTTTCAGATCATGTACTGCTATGACGCCACTAAGGTTAAGCCTGAGGGCGATCTTAATCCTACACAGCAGGAAGCTTTTGAGAACATGGATACCCTCTTCAAAGCTGCCCTGCTGAGTGTTCTTGAGGATTCCATTGTGGATTCATATATGTCGTTTGACAGCGGCAAATACATGTGGGCTGCGCTCGAGGCCACATTTGGGCCCTCGGGCGCTGGCAACGAGTTGTACGTCATGGGGCAATTCTGTGAGTACAAGATGACTGATGAGCGCTCTATTGTTCATAAGACTCATGAGATACAGTCACTCTCTAAGGAACTTGAGTACTTTAAGTGTGTGTTGCCAGACGAATTTGTTGCTGGGACCATCATTGCCAAGCTTCCACCGCCGTGGAACGATTTTGCCACTCCTCTGAAAAACAAGAGACATGATTTTTCTATTTTGGATCTCATTAGCACTGTTGATTTTGAGGAGAAGGTGAGAGCAAAAGACACACGTGCTCGGGTTGCTGAGGGAGCTTCTAGTGCCCACATGGTACACGAGAAGAACTTCCAGCCCAACCAGCCCCAAAACAACAAGACCAAATCTTAGGGGAAAGGCAAGTTTGATGCAAAGAACAAGCCATCACATTCTACCAACTTCAAGAAGAATTCTCATAACGGGAAGGGATACAAAGCTCAATTTTGGTAGCACCGTTTATATGGCTGCATCTACTTGCTGTCAGCTAACCTCATGGTGCTCCAGGTATTCCTACATTCGTAACTAGGTACAATGACCACCGCAAGATGAAATTAGCTTATTCGTATGTTGACTTGCTGACTGCAGTGCGGAACGATCCTGTCATGTGTGGAGGAGCAAAGAAGCAGTGCAGCCGAACGTGGAAATCAACCAAGGACTTATGAAATTATATATAATCTTCCTTAGGCAGGTCAGTATCCCCTTCGTCCAAACGATCGTGTTTTGTCATGCCGAGCTATTGACATGTGCTACTGTTTTGCAACACCGTTTAAGTATCGCTACTGTTTTCCTATCTTCTCAGATTCAGGACAATGAAGATGATTTCAGGGGAACTGCACAATATGGACCCATGTTGAGTCATCTCTATTGCCTCATGTGTTTGCTGCAAATGTGTCAGCATCAATTGCAACGCAAAAGAAGAGAGCGGTTCTTGGGAATAAGCGAGTAGTTAGTGCATCGGGCCTTATAAACACGAACAGCTCACTCTCCCGCTTCCGTCTCAGCCCAATTCCCCCCGCTCCCCAATCTTCCTCACTCGTCCAGAAAACCCCCGCTCACCTTCTTCCTCACTCATACAGAAAACGCCTGCTCCTCTTCTTCCACTCCTACAGAAATCCCCAACCCTCCTTCTTCCCCACTCGCACTGCCACTATGCTCCTCTCTGGCTACTCTGCTCAAACTCGTGAGCTCGGCGCGACGCCCACAAGGAAAATGGAGTCGGCTGGCCCCAGCGCCAAGAAGATGAGGCTCCCGCCAGCGGCGACGCCGGTTGTAGATCCTGCACCCGTTAGCGCTGGGAGAAGCGGCGAGCACCCCCACCCGGATCTGAGGAACCGGTAGAATCTCCGGTGGACCGCATCAGCGATCTCCCGGAAGTCATCCTTGAGGAGATCATCTCGCTTCTCCTCACCAAGGATTGCTGCCGCACACATGTCCTCTCAACTCGGTGGCGCCCTCTGTGGCGCACCGCGCCCCTCAATCTCGACTGTCGTCAGATATTTGTCCTTCCTGAATTTGATCTCCTTAGAGCCATCATCTCTTCTCACCAGCAGGGCCCCATTCAATGCCTCTGCATCCCGACACGCTACCTGCTATCCATACCCGGCATGGTGGATGCTTGGCTGACATCCCCTGATTTCGGAAAACTCCAGCAGTTTGAGTTGTACCATTACCACAAAAGTTCCAGACCACGAACACACCAAGAATTCGTGCCCACACCACCGTTGTCCATCTCGCGGTTTTCCTCCTCTCTCCACACCGCCACCTTCGCCCGGTGCCATCTACCAGACGATCTGGTACAAATGCTTCGACTCCCACTGCTAAAAAAACTTTCGCTTGTGGTGGTTTATCTGTTGGAGGCCTGACTGCACAGCATCATCCACTCCAGTTTCCCTGCCCTGGAGCGCTTGCTGATTGTTTTGGGAATAAAAATCTGTATCAGTTTCTCCAAATAAAGTCGCCTCACCTTAAAAGCATTGGAATTTGTTTTGAAGGACAACAACTCATCATCGAAGATTCCCATTCACTTAAAAGGTTGCTCCTTGATAATTGTTATAGACCTTCACAAATAATTGTCGTCTCTGCGCCCAAACTGGAGACCTTGGGTGTCATTCGTGACCCGTTTAATGATCACAAGGAGTTGGTGTTTGGCTCCTCACTTTTTCAGGTACCGTATATTATCATCTACACATTTGTAATCATAAGCTGCATTTTTCATTTGTGCACATAAGTTTTATATCATCTTGGAGTACACTTTGGGTACTAATATTACGTTATATGCTCAATGAAGAGTTCGTCCATTGATAGCCTATCAATGCTGCTGGATTCTGTCAAGATCATATATATCAGAATGTTTAGTTTTGATCTGAACATAATTATTGGCTTGCTGTGATGCTTTCGATCTCTGGAGAACTTATATATAGAGATGGTGATTTCATACACATTGAGAGCCCGTATATATTGTACTAGAATTAACTGTTCAGTTGTCGTTCTTTCGACATACTCTTTTTTCAGACCTTAACTGTTTTCAATCTTCATGTCTACTTAGGCAGAACCACATGGAGCAAAACATATAACCAATCGGTGGCCTAATAAGCACCAGGATCTTCTCAGTTCTCATGACATTCGTTTGAGGAGAATAACGATGGAAGGATATGCATCCAACCAGGAAAACAGAAGCTTTGTCACATTCTTCCTCTTGAATGCGAGGTTATAATTGTCCATGAGGCTTAATTTTTACTGCAAGAGATTTCTCACGGACGGACATGTTGAACAGCAAAAAAAGAAGTTTCATGTGGACAAATGGGCTTCTAAACGTTCTCGGCTTCTATTTACAACAAGTTGTAGTCATTCTGAAATAATTTTTTTTTGCACACGATATTGATTTTATGGATCAGACCGATCCATTTGTTTGTGACTGCAAAAAAGAGTGGTTGGGTTAGATGTTACTGCCATGTTCAATCTGGGTTTTGTCTAAAAATTTGATGAACAATTAATCCTTGGGCTTTTTGTACCATTTGTATGCTTCAGTTGCATGTTGTTGCCCTCGTACTCCCCTCCACCTGCCACTACACTGCCGCATCTTCCACGGCTGTTGTTCGTTTCCGTCTAAGGCCTCGCCGTCGTTCTCCGCGTTGGTTCGCTCGCTGTGCCCGCCGCCGTCTGGCGTTGTCAACATGGTCAACAACCAAGAGGAATCAGGAGATGACTGTACGTGGAGAGGCTGATGGTAGGGACCCACCAGGGTCATTGCATTTTGCAAGCAGGTGCCTCGTTATTACAAGCCAAAAAAATACTTCCTCCTAATTGTTTCACAACTAGGTCCCACGCCATTGTCAATGTAGCCAATAAACGAGAAAATTACACTACGAGCGGATAACACCAGGGACCCAGCAGCTCGCCCAGTTGTTTTTTAGTTTCAGAGACAGAGCTCAACTGCGCGCTGTGCGGGGGCTATGGCCCGTCTAGCCCACGCTTATGCTTTTATTAAGCACATGACGAGCCCAGTTGATATTTTTTTTCTTTCTGAAAATGGCTAGCCCAGTTCTTTTTTTTTTGGAGAATAGCAAAACCGAGGCCTACTTGATTTTCTCAGCTCTGCTGGGCTGCAAATCTTTCAAGACGAGGAGGGATGTAAGTAGTAAGAAATGGGCCTCCCTAGAAAATGGGCTATAAGTTGTAAGAAATGGGCTGTAAATTTTTAAACCAAAGCCGACCGGCAATTGCATTAAAATATCATTTTTTCAGGATTTCTCTGCTCTCTACTCTTATAAAAACCAAAGCCAACTGGCAATTACATTAAAATATCATCTTTTCTCCCACAAGATAAACTACTCATACAAATGCATCTTCATGTTCCGTGCAACGAACGGGCATCTTGCTAGTCAAGATTCTAAATTTCATTCATTTTTTTGCAGAGAATTGTTTTTTTGAATTTTATTCTTTAAAAATATTTTTAACATGACTCGAAATTTCGTGATTAAAATAGTTCGGACCCCACCGAAATATGCAAAATTTCGTTGAATTTTTTAGCAGTGCCCAGAATATATGGTCTGTAATGCTAATAAAAAGAATATGGGCTTCAAATATCCTTAAGAATTAGCAAATTGGTTGTAAATTATTGAAAATAATGGCTAATGGGCTGTATGCTGTTTTCCACAGATTTGGAGGCTGACTTCCGGGCCTACCAGGTTGACGATGACGCTGTCCTAAATTTTTTTTGACGCGTACGCAAGGCTTTGTCAACTTAGTCAACACACAGCAGTGACTGTTGGATGTCCATCCAACGGCCGCCGTGCTTCTTCAATCTCTGATCTTCTTGCTCCAGCCACCCAAACCAGCGCCGACGGGACTGCCTGCTCCCTCCTCCCGTGGCCGGCTGTGCCGCCGCCAGGCCATCCCTCTAACTACCCACACATCCTCTTATTTTCCGGCGATGTCAGCCTCACCCCGCAGCCGACCAGTCAGCGCTCGTACTCCCCTCAGCGTGGGCATCCGCTGCGGTGGCTTCGCCGGCTCTGGGTGGTTCCCTTCCTGGGCCTCGCCCTCGTCCACCGCGTTTGTGCTCTCGGCATGGCGAGGTCAACATAGTCAACAAACAACACCCATCGGAAGAGGCTGACAGTAGGGGCCCACACAGGGAAATACCTCCTTATTACGTGCAAAATAATGATTCCTCCACCTGATAGCTGGGACCCACCGAAAGGGCCTCTATATTTCGTGAAAAAATGTTCCCCTCGCTATCAGCTCGGACCCACCGGAAATGCCTCCTGATTACGCACAAAAAAATGAATACTCCCCCTGCTAGCTGGGACCCACCTTGGTGGGACGCTAACTTGTGGGCCTACTAAGTTGACAGGGACGGAGGGCTTTGTCAACTTAGTCAATATGAACGATTCTAGCGCCAGTGATCGTACGATGTCCATCCAACGGCCGTAGTGCTTCTTCAACCTCTGATCTTCGTGCTCCAGCCGCCCAAAGCACCGCCGGTCGTGCCGCATGCTCCTGCCTCCCGTGGTCGGCTGTGCTGCCGCGGAGGCCTCACCGCACCTACTATTCCCACCGCTGGCCAGGCCCTGCGGTAACGGCAGCCTCACACCGCAGCTGAACCAGTGAACCCTCGTACTCCTCTTCGCGCGGGCTTCCTCTGTCGCGTCTTCCCCGGCTCCGCGTCGTCCCCTTCCTAGGCCTCGCCGTCGTCCACCGCCCTGGTGCTCTCGGCGCTGCGTGGTCAATGTGGTCAAGGAATGACTTCCATCTGAAGAGTACTGTACGTGGAGACGCTGATAGTTGGGTCCATGGTGGCCGCAGGGAAGTGCCTCCTTATTACGCGCAAAATAATTATTCCTCCACCTGACAGCGGGGACCCACCGGACGGGCCACCATATTTTGCAAAAAAAACATTTCCCCCCTGACTGCTGGGACCCACCAGCACCATCTTCGCACGCAAGGAAGTGTGTCCGGGCAAAAAAAACGATTCGCCCCTGACTGCTGGGACCCACCAGCTACATCTTCGCACGTAAGGAAGTGCCTAATAGTCAGGACTCACATGGTCGAAGCGTACGTAGTGTTGTCATTCTGGTCTCGAACATGTACGTACATACTGGTCGATGTAGAGGTGCGCACGTGTTGTAGTAGAGGCGTGCACGTGTCGTAGTAGAGGCGCGCATGTAGCATGTACACGTACGTACAGCGGCCAGTGTGCAAGAAAGAAAATACGGCCACATACGTACCTACAGGCGGGGTCTCGAACGCCTACTCGCGCATACGTACGGCCAGGGCTCGTGTACATGGCTGGGTCGGAACGGAGAAACTGCATCATCGTCATGTTCATGGGGAGGCAACGGAATGCGTCGTGTTCATCGGGAGGCAACGGAATGCGTCGTGTTCATCGGGAGGCAACGGAACGCGTGGGAGCCAACTGGCTTGGACGGAACAGGCGATGGAAACGAGGCCTGGCATATCGCAGAATGGAGGAAACGGCCTTGTGTTCGACCGGCCACGTTCGAAACGGGATCCTGTTCATCGGGAGGGGTCTGGCGTACCGCAAAACGGAGGAAACGGACTTGTGTTGGACCTCCTAGAGTCGAAACGGGGTCCTGTTGAGCGGGAGGGGTGTGGCGTACCGCAAAATGGAGGAAACGGACTTGTGTTGGAGCGCTACGGTCGAAACGGGGGTCCTGTTCATCGGGAGGGGTGTGGCATACCGCAAAACGGGACTCCACGGGATACTGTTCATCTCCATCGTCGACCTCCTCCAGCCTCCACGGGATACTGTTCATCCACCATCGACCTCCTCTATCCTCCACCTGCGACTGTTCATCCACGGGCTCCTGTTCATCCAGCCTCCACCGCGCGCTACTCCACCGGCTACTGTTCAGCCAGCCCTCTCCACGGGCTCCTGTTCAACCACCCCTCCACGGGCTACTGTTCATCCACCCCTCCACCGTCTACTGTTCATCCAGCAGTCCACGGGGTCGTCCTGTTCATCCAGCCCTCCACGGGGTCCTGTTCATCCAGCCCCAACCGGCTCAATTGATCGGGGTCCTGTTCATCCAGAGGCAACACAACAGGGTCCTGTTCATCCACCCCCACCGGGAATTGTTCATCCAAACCCCCCAGCAACGCTCACTGTTCATCCAGAGGCAGCATCAACCAGCTTCAGTTAGCAGCAGTAGCGAAGGAATCACTCGATCGGGTTCAGTTAACAGCCATTGATCGATCGCTCAGGTTCCGTAACGCGTAGCCTGCAGTACAATCGCTCGGGTTCAGTAGGCGAACGCCTCGCTCGGGTTCAGTTAGAGCCCAACGCCTCGCACCCACGCATGTGCATGTACGAGAGAAACGCGCAAACCTCCGTGCATCGCTCGGCCCCGACCACGCACCGTAACCGGGAACACCCCGATATTTTCCTCACCCTCGCTTCTACCACGGTTTTTTCTGTCATGGACGGCCCAAAGAATGTCATGCAGCTACGTCTACGGCCCGCCCAGGACGAAAAGCCCATTTTCTGTCATGATTTTTTGCCATAGAAGTAGGAGCCCACCACATCTATGATGATACCGGGTTTTGTCACAATTATCGTCATAGAAGTTTCATTAGTATGACAAAAAATTTCGTTCGGCCCAAAATGTCACGGATGTGTCTTTTTTTGTAGTGTTGTTCAAACCGAGAGGACTGTGTTCTCAGATTGTTACTAGAATTGCAACTGCTCATTTTGTATTAAAGCTAGGATTTATGGACAAATCTTGCTATTTCGGATGCATGATATTAATCTACCGAAATGCTGCCATGGCCATGCTGTTATGTTAACTTGATGATGTTAATTCATTGCTACCATGCTGCTATGTCGACAAAAGTTAATTTGCCCATGCCCATTGCCATGCCTTCCTTTTGTTAACTTAATTTCAGTTTACTTGATCGTGCAGGTGGTCGTGCTGAAGGTGTCCCTTCACTGCAAAGTGTGCGCCGGCAAGGTGAAGAAGCACCTCGCGAAGATGGAAGGTGAGCACCAACATCTCTGAAAGTTTGGTGACAAAATAATGCATCTTGAATCCCGGGAACACCAGTTACTTACTAATAATCTTTCATTGAAGGATATGGTACAACAATGTAGCAATTTGAATTGATATTCACATTCAATTAATGACTTGTCTTGTTGTATGCAATTGAAACATACCCATATAAAAGAAGTCTGTTCCCTGCTGCATTTTTACCGTTTTACTCAACTTGTTTTCTTTGTTACTTGATACATACTACCTCCGTCCCATAATAAACCATCAAATGTACTCCTGGGAGGGATAAACATCTTTTTTAGAACATGGGTTGAAGCAGACTGTACTTGCTTACTGAGAATATGAAAATGAGATATTCTGTTTGCTAATATGAAGATAGCATTGTGTTCAATCCAGTACTGATGATTGTTTTCATTCCCATATAAACTAGTTAATGATGGTGATTTTGTACTAGCATATAAACTTGTTTTTGTTGTCACTTGATACATACTTAGCTTGTACTTGAAGTTGTGGGTTAATGCTGACAATTTTGTTCTAGTTGTATGCATTGGTACCAGCATCATCGAGCGCACGGATGCAATAGTGGCAAGAAGATCATGGTCGTGTGCATCATCAAGCACACCATGGTGAGCATCCACCTCCTCACAATGGCAAGAAGAGCAGGTGCCTAGTTTGTAATCGCTGTCGAAGGAGCTCCATCCTGAAGAACATGACACTTGTAGAGATTGTAAAGTACCATGTTATTGAACTTGTGGAGCATGTAACTATGATTGCCATACTGTTGTTACACTTGTAGAGCTTGCAAAGTGTATGTTAGATCTTATTACGTGTTATTTGTACAACAGCAGCTCTGTACTAACTCTAGTTGATAATATTTGAAGTATTTTGTGTGTTTTCTATGTGCCAATTTAAATATTGTGTATTTATTTACGTTAAATTGGAAAATGAAGAATGTGACACTGACAGCAAGGACCCACCTGACTAGTGAACCCATTTTATAAAAAAAAGTGAACTGAAACTATTGAGACAAAAAGCCCACGACCCAAAAATAAAAAGGCTGCAATGTTGGGCTTGGTCCATGAAGCTGACAAAAAATTCATAGGAAAAAAAATATAAATGGGCTGAATTAATGGGCTCGGCCCATATAGGCATCAAATTGGACTAGGCTGATTCTTATCCACGTCAGCTTGCCACGCTGGATCCTACGTGGCCTGGGGAGGCTGCTAGTGACCAAAAATTTGGTCAAAGAACCAACGACCTTTTACATATCACAAAGAAGGTCGTGAATTTCAGTTTACGACCGTCAGCTTTTGACCATCTGTTTTTGGTCACAAAAAAGTCACAAATGAAAAACAATGACCTTTCAGCGACCAATAGTGATGGTCGCAAGTTGACATATTTCTTGTAGTGAGTTCTCGTACAACAACAGTTACCAAGCCAGTTTGAAGATGGCCCCTTTCGAAGCCTTATATGGAAGGAGGTGCAGGACACCATTGATGTGGGATAAACTTGGAGACCGACAACTGTTCAGGCTAGACTTAATCAGAGAGTCTGAGGAGAAGGTCAAGTTGATTCGAGATAGACTCAAGGTAGCTCTTTCCATGCAAAAGAGTTATGCCGATAGTAAACGCAAGGAGGTAGCCTACAAAGTCGGAGACAGAGCATATCTTCGTGTGTCACCACTTCAAGGAGTTAAACGGTTTGGAGTCAAAGGAAAGTTAGCCCCATGATTTGTAGGACCATACCGAGTTTTGAAACGTATGGTTGAAGTTGCCTACAAGTTGGAGTTACCCGAAGGTTTGTCAGGAGTTCATGAGGTGTTTCACATTTCCCACCTGAAGAAATGCCATGCAGAGATGGACGATATTCCTCTGAGAGATACAGTGCCCCTGGAAGCAATTCAGTTGGAGAGTGACCTAACCTATGAGGAGAAACCCGTCAAGATTCTCGAGTTTGCCAACCGAGTTACACGCAGCAAGGTCATCAAGTTTTGCAAAGTTCAGTGGATCCACCATACCGAGGAGGAAGCCACCTGGGAGCGAGAAGAAGACCTCCGAAAATACCACCCACACCTTTATACTAGCCAACCCAAATCTCGAGGGCTAGATTCATCTTAAGGGGGGTAGGTTTGTAACATCCCAATTTTCAAGATGGATGTTATTCGTTAGGTCATCATATGCATTCATAATTTATGCATCTTTGAATTCGTTTTATTTGGAGTTTTGGTCCTAGAAACCTTAAGCAACTCAAGGACCAATTGAGAGAGTTGGAGGTTTTCACAAAAATCAATTTTTTAATTTTCAAATTTGGCAAATTGGATCAAAGAGATTTTATTCAAAATTATTTTTCCAATTATTTTGAAATAAATAAAATAATGAGAGAAGATAATATGACTTCTTCAAAACAGCGGGAAATATTGGAAATTTAATTTTTAAGAAAATATATTTTATTTGAGTTTTATTTGAATTTTTATTCGGTTGCATTTTACTAAATTAGGTTAAAATGTGCATTTTTAAAAATTGCATTTAGCCTAGAAAAATGTTCACGTTGTCCCAAATATAAGGAGGGGATGGTGAAGTTTATTTCTGCAATTTTTAGGAAATATATTTTATTTTATTTGGATTTTCTTTGCGGCACGATTACAAAAGAATTTCTCCGAACCGAACTGGGCCGAAGGCCGAGCCGGCCCGTTGCGCCGCCGCCTTTCCTGCCGTGCGGGAGCCGGACTCGCCGGAGTCCGAGCCGCCGTCACGCACCCCGACCCCCTCCCCAAGTCGGATGCCGCCCCCCTCCTAATAAGCCGCCATCCCGCCACTCTTTCCCCCTCATCAGCCGCCGCCGGCCCACGCAGCAGCACCCCGCCGCTGCCGCCGCAAGCACCGCCACCTGCCGCGCCGCTCGTCACCGCCTTTCATCGCGTCGCCTGCGGCGCCACCCCGCCCCGCAGCCGCCGTCGGCCGTTGCGCCTCACGCCGGAGCCCGATCTGCCGCTGCAACTTTTTCTCACCGAACCGGTATAAATCGGCAAAACCCGACCCGGGTTTTTTAGTTTTAGGTTTTTCTTTTTAGATCGGTCTATTTTATTAGTTTAGTTTAATTAGCAAACGTTCGTTCGTTTAGATCTGTTAGTGAATGTTTTCGTTCGTTAGTCTCTGTTAGCAAACGTCCGTTCGTTAGATTTTTCTTTTTTAGTTTATTTTCAGCCAGGAACCCGTTCGTAATTATTTTCTTCGTAGTTTAATCCCTGATCTTCAAACCCTCACAACTTTTTGCTCGTTTATCCAAATTCAATGAAACCAACGCCGAATTCTTCGTTACGATACCCTCTGTCCAGATAATCAACTTGAACATATTTTTGAAAAATTAAAATTTGGTTTCAAATAGATTTGTATTTGAACTTCTTTTGATTGTAATTCGAGTTTCGTAGTTTCGATTTGATCGATTCTTTTTGCAAATCGAAGCCCTTCGCTTGAACTTTCTGTTTAGACCTTTTATTTGGTTTTACCTTTGCATTTTTGCTTGAGTGCGAAGCTTGCTACTATAAATCTCTAGGGTTTTTCGATCATCAACAAGGCAAGTTACACTTTGATCATATCCCTTTATTACCCAGTTTTTATGCATTAGTTTCAACCCTCAAACATTGCATGAGTAAGATTGGTAACATGTGGTATGTCTATAGTCTATGAGGTAGGAACCTATTACCTTTGATCACCCCGGGAATATACGCTTTGTTACTTATTGCTTAGCCATGCTCGTAGGCGTGAATTGGTATGAGAGAATCATGCAAGTTGTGAGAGATAATAACTAAGGGAAACTTAAGGTGGCTACTCTAATACACATCTAGGTGGATTGGTTGTGGGCACCTGGAGAATCCAGTGTTGTCCTAGGATATCCCGGAGTACCCGTGTGATCATCCTATGGAATGCCACCCAGGCTCAAAGGGATCCTAAGATTATTCATGCTAGAAACTTTCGTGTGATCCACAAGACATTATGGGCTCTGGCATAATTGAGTATGTTGTGTGACCTCTTTCAGTGGTAGGCTAGCAGATGTAGGGGAAAGTAGGTGGTACTGTCTAACTAGAGTAATGAGTTAATGCTTCGGAAAGACTGTGTCTCAGTCATCCATTTCTCAAACATCATGTAGTGCGAGAAATTCAACGGAGGAGATCGAGTCTTGTGGGGAAAAGTGCGCAAACCTCTGCAGAGTGTACAAACTAATCATGATTAGCCATGTCCCCGCTTATGGACATCTTGAGTATCTGGTACTTGAATTATTGTTTGATATCATCACTTACTTAATAAACTTGTTGGGTTATTAATATTCTTTTGGGATTGAGTTGGAGGAACCTTCTCATTAATGACATAAAACTAGTAGATAAATAAAATCTATTCCATTTGTTGTAGGAAAAAAATTGTCTTTATGCAAATGATAAACTAAGAGCCTCCACCAGCCATATACTACATGTAGTGATAGCTGTTATTTGTTCATTGCTCTATAGTGTTATCTTGCCATCATATTCCATGTGCTGACCTGCACGGCTGCTATGTATCATGTTGCAGAATTTTCAGACGAAGAGTAAAAGGTGCGCTAGGTCGTTGTCGTGCACTCAGATTTGCCATGGAGTTGGATGGACTCATTTATCTTCGAAGTTTCCGCAATTATCTTATTTTAGATGGCCTTCAGCCATATTATTGTAATAAGTTCTCTTATGAGACACTCGATGTAATAAGTGTGTGACTGAACTCTGTTATAATTCCTCGAGTATTGTGTGTGTCAGCAATACCGATCCAGGGATGACACTTAAGCACAGAGACTTCGATCCATTGGGATCGGGTCGCTACAGTAGGAGTATCGAACCCAACGAGGAGCAGAAGGAAATGACAATTGGTTTTCAGCAAGGTAGTGTCTACAAGTGCTGAAATTGTAAGTAGCGAGTAGTTTGATAGCAAAATAATTTGTAACGAGCAAGTAACGGTAACGGTAACAAAAGTGCAGCAAGGTAGCCCAGTCCTTTTGAGGCAAAGGACAGGCCAAAATGGTCTCTTATGATAAGCAAAGCGCTCTTGAGGGTACATGGGAATTTCATCTAGTCACTTTCATCATGTTGATTCGATTCGTGTTCGCTACTTTGATAATTTGATTTGTGGGTGGACTGCTGCTTAGGTGCTGCTCTTACTTGAAAAAGCCTCCTACTTATGATTAACCCCCTCTCAAGCATCCGCAACTAGGAGAAAAATATTAAGAATAAGTTCTAACCATATCATTAAACTTTTGGATCCAATCAGTCCCTTACGAAATAGCGCATAAACTAGGGTTTAAGCTTCTGTCACTTTCGCAACCCATCATCTAATAACTACTCCACAATGCATTCCCTTAGTCCCAAATATGGTGTAGTTGACGTTCACATGACACCACTAAGGGAATCTCAACATACATACTATCAAAATATCGAACACATATCAAGTTCACATGATTACTTGCAACATGATTTCACCCGTGACCTCAAGAACAAAAGTAACTACTCACAAGTGATAAACATGCTCAAGATCAGAGGGGTATTAAATATCATATTGGATCTGAACATATAATCTTCCACCAAATAAACCATATAGTAATCAACTACAAGATATAACCAACACTACTAGTCACCCACGAGTACCAATCTATAGTTCTGGTACACAAATTGAACACAAGAGACGAACTAGGGTTTGAGAGGAGATGGTGCTGCTGAAGATGTTCATGGAGATTTCCCCTACCCAAGATGGGAGAGTTGTTGGTGATGATGATGATGATGATTTCGCCCTCCGGGAGGGAAGTTCCCCCGGCGGAATCGCTCCGCCGGAGGGCAAAAGTTCTCCTGCCCAAGTTCCGCCTCGAGACGGCGGCGCTTCGTCCCGAAAGTCCACCTCCGATTTTTTTTCTAGGTCAAAATGACTTATATACCAGAAGATTGGCACCTGAGGTGGGCCCGACTGAGCACTACCCACCAGGGCGCGCCTGACGGGCCTGGCGTGCCCTGGTGTCTTGTGCTCACCAGGTGGCCTCCCTCCGGTGGTTATTTGCTCCAGTATTTCTTAAATATTCCATAAAACATCCTCGTAAAGTTTCAGCTCATTTGTAGTTGTGGAGAATAGGTGGCCTTACGTAGCTTTTTCAGGTCCAGATTTCCTGCTGCCGGAATTCTCCCTCCTTGAGTGTACCTTGCATATTATGAGAGAAAAGGCATTAGAATTACTCCAAAACGCATTATTATGCATCAAAACATTACAAATAACAGTAGGTAAACATGGTACAAAATGGACGTATCAACTCCCCCAAGCTTAGACCTCGCTTGTCCTCAAGCGAAAACAGAAATCTAAAAACATGTCCACATGCTTAGAGAGAGAGGTGTCGATAAAAACAAAATACGGACATAGAAGCATCATGTGAATTATTATAACAACAACAAACTTTAACATAAAACTTTTATCATAGAACTTTTATCACATACTTCTCGTGAATAAGTAGCAATTCATCACATTATCGAAGTATAAAGCATAAACTCTATTGGAAACCAACAAACTATGTTCTCAGTCAACTCTGAACTACAATTCATCATCTTTTCAGGAACGTTCACATATCGGAGACTTTAGGCAAGTCCACATACTCAACCATCATATAGTCTTCTATGATTGTTAACACTCACTGCATACACATGAGCAAAACATTTCAACCGGACACATAGAAAGATAGGGGCTTATAGTTTTGCCTCCCAACATACTCACCTCAAGGGTGATGTCAACAATAATAACTCATGCTACACATATTCAACTGGATATATGTGCCTAGATCTTTCCTCACCACATGATGCTTGCCAAAGGAGAAAAATAGGAAGGAATAGAGAGAACACTTTGACTCTTGCATAAAAGTAAATACATAAAACTAAAAGATAGGCCCTTCACAGAGGGAAGTAGAGGTTGTCATGCGCTTAATTGTTTGTATGCTCAACTCCTTAGTGCAAAAGAACGTCACATTATATTGCCCCTTGTGATGGCAACCTTTATTATGTAGTCTATCGCTTTTATTCTTTGATATAACAAGTCCGTAAAATGCTCAATTTTCTCTTAACTAAATGATCTCACACTTTTAGAAGCAATTTTTATTGCCTTATTGCGCCGATGACAACTTAATTGAAGGATCTTACTCAATCCTTAGGTAGGTATGGTGGACTCTCGAAAATAAGATTTGGGTTTAAGGGTTTTTGGATGCACAAGTAGTATCTCTACTTAGTGCATAATTTTTGGCTAGCAAAGATGGGGGGCAAGCACCACATGTTGAAGGATCTATGACAATATAACTTCTATGTGAATATGAACAAACATAAATCATTACGTTGTCTTCCTTGTCCAATGTCAACAATTTTGGCATATAATATTTTAACTGGGGCTCACAATGTAACATCCCAAATTTTCAATTTGGAATGTTATACACTAGATCATCATTGCATAGCATATTTATTTGCATTTTGGCAAATCCTCGATAAATCCTAAGCAACTCAAGGACCCTCGGAGAGAGTTGGGGATTTTCCAGGTTTTTCATATTTGATTTTTATCAAATAATAAAACGAGGATTTTGGTTTTAATTATTTTTCTCTCCGAAAAATATTTCGTATTAAAATAAATGAGAGGAGAAAATATGACTTCTCCAAAATAACTGAAATATTGGAGGAAAATATTAAAATCAAATATTTGATTTTATTCGGATTTTATTTGCAATTTTAATTGCATTAAAAAAATTGCACGTTTTAAAACTGCATTTTTGGGCCAAGGAAATGTTCACCTCGTTCTAATTATTTTAATTAGACGGGAAAAATTTGTTTTATCATTTTTGGATTTTTATTTATTTTTCTGTGATTTTTTTAGATTCGGCGAATTAAAAAAAAATGCCGAGCGCGCCGACTGGGCCGAAGCCCAGCCGACGGCCCAGCCTGCCCCGCGCCCGTCTCCCTCCCGAGCACGGCTGCCGCCGCCGCCGAGTCCGGCTCGAGCACGCCGCCCGCCGCCGCCTTGCCCGGTCCCCACGGCACCCCCTCCCCCTCCTATAAGTACCCCCTACCCCGCCACCTCTCCTCACCCCGCCGCCCCGACCCGCATCCGCCGCTGCCGCCAGGAGCGCCCGCGTCGCCGCCGAAGACGCCGCCGCCCGGGAGCCCGTGCGTCGCCGCCTGAGCCCCGCCACCTCGCCGCCCCTCGCCCGATCCGCCGGAAGCCCCGCCGGAGCTGCTCGCCGAGGTAGCCACGCCGTCGCCGTGCCTGGTTTCTAAAAAAAAACGGCCCGGTTTATTTTTTTTTAAAACCCTAGTTTTTTTATATAGATCGGTTTATTTTTTTGGTTTATTACATAGTGAACGTTCACCGATCCGTTCATTTTAATGAACGCGTTCATCGGTTCAACGCTGTTAACGAACGTCCGTTCGTTTAACTGTTCGTCATTTTTCTTTTTCGTCGGATTTTCCGCGATTATTCCAGATCACGATTTTTGATCAGATTTTCGTTCTGGTTTAACTTTTCGCTCGTTTATCGGAATCAGGTGATTCAAGCGCCTAGAGTTTCATCTCGAAATTCTCTTTCTGTTTAACCTACTCAAACAAGTTTTTGCTACTGTAAAATTTGACTTAGATCTAGATTAGTAAATGAAGCTTGTTTCTTTCGCCGTTTGACCTTCGTTGCTTCGTTTGAGTTGAATCTTTTTGCAAGCCGGAATTCTTAAGTTGAACTTTCTGGTTAGATCTTTATTTGAGTTTTACTTGTGCATTAGATGAGTACTTATTGTTTTCTTGTTTGTTCGCGATAGAGTACCCGGAGTGCGCCGCTTGCTACTTCGAATCTCTAGGTTTCACGGATCATCAGCAAGGCAAGTAACACTTTGATCATACCTTTTCACTACCCAGTTTTATTGCATTAGATCAATCCTCAAACATTGCATGGTTAGGATCTAATTAAATTGTGGGTATTGGGAAGTAGTTGAGGTAGTACCTATTACCTGTTTATTATCAAACCCTTGGGAGTTACTTCTACGTTGCTTATATTGCCATGCTATGCTTGTAGACGTGGATTGGGTTTGAGAGATATTCATGACAGATGTGAGATTGTTATTAATGGTTTACTTAAGGTGGCAACTAAAACTCACATCTGGGTGGATTGAGGTACCTGGGTATTCCAGGATTGCCTGTTTTTCTTTTGGACCGCCACCAGGTTCAAAGGGATCATGAGATTATTCATGCTAGAACTTCCGTGTGCAGCCGCAAGCTATTATGGGCTCTAGCATAGTTGATTAAGTTGTGTGAACTCTTACAGTGGTAGACTAGCAGATGTAGGGGATGTAGGTGGTACGGTCTATCACATCGTAAGGTGCAAACGCTTCTGAAAGACTATGTCTCGGTCATCCGTTTCTCAAACATCATGTAGTGCGAGAATCCAAGCGGAGGCGATCGAGTCTTGTGGGGAAAAGTGCACAAACCTCTGCAGAGTGTATAAACTAATCATGGTTAGCCGTGTCCCCGGTTATGGACAACTTGAGTATCTAGTACTTGGATTATCATATGAATCTCATCACCATGTTACTTTAATTAATTTTGTTGGGTTAATGATGATACTTAATTGGGATTGAGATGCTGTCAACCATCTCAATGTTTAACAACCACCATGATAGTTAAATAAAATTTATTCCTTTGAAGTAGGGAAAAATTGGCTTTTCGCAAAACTGTAACCATAGAGCTTTCTACCAGCCATATATGCATGTAGTATATTATTATTCTGTTCATTACTCTCTATGTGTTACATTGCCAGCATATTCCATGTGCTGACCCGTTTTCGGGCTGCAACGTTTCATGTTGCAGACTTTTCAGACGACGAGTAAGGTGCCTTAGGTCGTGGTCTTATACTCAGTGATGCCGTTGGAGTTGATGGACTCACTTATCTTCCAAGCCTTCCGCTGTTATCGTATTAGATGGCCTTAAGCCATATTTATCATACTTATTCTCTTTGAGATATTCGTTGTAATAAGTGTGTGATTGCCACTCTGTTATAAATCCTCCATTTGTACTGTGCGTGTTAGCATTACTGATCCAGGGATGACACTAGTGCACAGCAGCACAGATTGTTTTAGGTCTGGTCGCTACAAAGGTGGTATCAGAGCACACGCTGACTGTAGGACACGACCACTAAGTTTAAACCCTAGAACACTACTCTCTTCTCATTTCTGACTCCTCTCCACTTTCTACTCTTTTAGGAATGGCGGATGCAAGGAACAAGTTCATGCAACCAGATGAAGATACGCCTTTTGGACGACACTTGAAGGAAGTCACTAAGTACTTGAACATTGGAATACCAAGCATCACCGGAACCTACAACGCCACATTACCAGAAGAGGATAGCTGGAAGATTCAAGTTCAAGTTCCAGGAAGGACGTTTACGCCAGTCACTGAGCCTATAAAGTTGTCTTTTGAAGCACCAACCTGGAGTTTAGGGAAGAGCATGGCAGCCCACATCTCTATGGGACGCATTGGAGAAGTCTACCACAGGGAGCTTAAGGATACTATTTATCAGATTTGTGGACGCCGAGACGAGCAATGGGAGATGATTAGCACCAAGAAGGATGGATCAATTGCAGCTTTCATCCAGGAGCAAAACCAACACATTCGTCGCCAGGAGAACCAGATGTGCTCAGACAAGATAGATCTGAAGAAGGCATTGACGAAGATCAAGGAGTTGGAGGAAGAACTCAAGGCTACACGCGAGGATTATTTGGAGGAAATCGTCGCACTAGTAGGGAAGAATGACGACCTGGAGAAGAAGATTGGAGTATTCATGGGAAATCCAGTATCAAAAGCAGAAGATGATGAATGCGCTTGCCCGGATAACTACATCATCATCGACGACACCGACTCGGACCCCAGTGAAGATGACTTTGTTGATGAAGCTGGAGCAGATATCATGGAGTCTTCGACTGATCAAAATTTCTAGTAGACCACCATATCAGTAGTAGTATTCCCCATATATATAGTATAGTTCGAGCACTTTTGTAACGCTAGTTAGATCGATTGTATGCCTTGTTTGAATTGATTGAGTGATATTGATTGTGTTTGTCTCATGAGCATATGGGTAGTGTTTTCTCTCTAGACCTCATTCTATTCTAAACTCTCATCTTTTCTAACCTATCAGATGCCTCCGAGACGCGACACCGGATTTGTTTTCCCACCGGAGATCACACAGTTGATTCAGCAACAGAATGCCCTGATGCAAGTGTTAGTACAGAACCAAGGCAACAACAACAACAACAACCCACCACCACCACCTGTTGATCACCTAGCCCGTTTCTTGAGGCTAAATCCGCCGGTGTTTTCCAGCAGCACCGAGCCGATTGTTGCAGATGATTGGCTCCGCAAAGTTGGAAGGGAGTTGACCACTGCAGGATGCACAGATGCGGAAAGAGTGCGTTTTGCCGCACATCAGCTTGATGGACCCGCAGCATCATGGTGGGAGAATTACACAGCCACACACCCTATTGACACTGTCACATGGGACCAGTTTCAGCAAGCTTTCCGTACAGCCCATGTTTCAGCAGGAGCTATGGCTATGAAGAAGCGTGAGTTTCGCAACCTACGCCAAGGAGGACGCACCGTAGGCCAGTATGTGGAGGATTTCAGTAAGTTAGCACGTTATGCACCAGATGACGTTGCTACAGATGCAGCCAAGCAGGAGAAGTTTTTGGAAGGACTGAATGATGAGCTGAGCATGCAGCTAATGGTAGCAACCTTCAACAACTACCAGGAGTTGGTAGATAGAGCACTCATGATTGAAGGGAAGCAGCAGCAGATTGAAAACCGTAAGAGGAAGTATGGACAAGGGAAGTATAATTCTAGAGCCCAGCAGAAGCCACGTTTTACCCCGAAATCGGGAGGACAGTTTCAGCATACCCATGGAGGAGGTAGTTCGCACAACCATAATGGCTCCAAGAATGGAAATGGGAACGGAGGAAGCAACGGACAGAACCGTACCAACCCTTCAACCCCAGCTAAGAGAGACCTGAGTCAAGTCACTTGCTTTAAATGTCAGAAGACTGGATATTATGCCAATGAATGTCCTGAAGCCCAGAATGGTAATGGAAATGGAAGCTCTGGGAAGAAGCCGAACCCTTTCAGCAAAGGACATGTCAACCACGTTAGCGTGGAAGAGGTTGAAGCACAGCCTGATGCAGTAATAGGTAAGTTTTTGGTTAAGTCATTTACTGCACTCGTTCTTTTTGATACTGGTGCATCGCATTCATACATATCAAGGGGATTTGTGGATAAGTATAAACTGCCAATCCCAGCCCTTAGGCCACCCATGTTAGTAACCTCGCCAGGAGCAGAGTATATGGCTAGTTTATGGTGTGATCGGTTACCATTAAGGATTGGTAACTACGTGTTTCCCTCAGACCTAATAATATTGGAATCGCAAGGATTGGATGTGATATTAGGCATGGATTGGTTATCAAAGTATGGAGGGAACATCGATTGTGCCAGTAAGTCGATTTTGCTTACCACCCCAGAAGGAAGAAGGATTAAGTATGTATCCCGGCATGTGCCGAAGAGGACTCAAGTGAATTCCTTATCAGGAGTTGTACAGGAGGAAGTACCAGTGGTGAAGGATTACCCGGATGTATTTCCAGAAGAGTTGCCAGGCATGCCACCGGATAGAGACATTGAGTTTCTGATTGAACTTTTGCCAGGCACAGGACCGATATCTAAGAGACCGTACAGGATGCCCGCAAAAGATTTGGAGGAAATTAAGAAGCAGATTAAGGAGTTACTGGATAAAGGCTATATTCGCCCAAGTTCGTCACCTTGGGGATCGCCTGTACTTCTAGTGGAGAAGAAGGATGGATCGTTAAGGATGGTCGTTGATTATCGTGGATTGAATGAAGTGACCATCAAGAACAAGTACCCACTGCCGATGATTAATGATTTGTTTGACCGCTTACAAGGAGCTAAGGTATTTTCCAAGATCGATCTACGATCAGGATACCACCAGTTGAAGATTCGAGAGCAGGATATACCTAAGACGGCTTTTACCACCAGGTATGGGCTGTATGAGTATACCGTTATGTCATTTGGTCTGACTAACGCACCTGCCTATTTGATGAACTTGATGAACAAGGTGTTTATGGAGTTTTTGGATAAGTTTGTCGTAGTGTTCATTGATGATATTTTGATCTACTCAAAGAATGAAGAGGAACATAAGGAGCATTTGCGTTTGGTACTTGAGAAACTCAGAGAACACCAGTTGTACGCCAAGTTCAGCAAATGTGAGTTTTGGCTGAAGGAAGTTGGATTCCTCGGACATGTTATATCCAGAGAAGGAATAGCAGTAGACCCCGCCAAAGTTGACACAGTAACAAGTTGGGAATCACCCACGTCAGTTGGAGAGATCCGGAGTTTCCTTGGACTCGCAGGATACTACCGGAGATTCAGTGAGAATTTCTCAAAGATTGCAAAACCCATGACTGAGCTATTGAAGAAGGACACCAAATTCTATTGGACTGAGGAATGTGAAGCTAGTTTCCAAGAGTTGAAGAAACGATTGGTTACATCACCAGTGTTGATTCTGCCAGATCAACGCAAGGATTATGAAGTTTATTGCGACGCTTCTCGTCGAGGACTTGGAGCAGTGCTTATGCAGGAAGGAAGAGTTGTGTCATATGCTTCACGACAACTTAAACCCCATGAGAAGAATTATGCCACGCATGATTTGGAATTAGCAGCCGTAGTGCATGCGTTGAAGACATGGAGACATTTTCTCATCGGAAACCATTGTGAGGTGTACACGGATCACAAGAGTTTGAAGTACATTTTCACGCAGAAGGAGTTGAATCTCAGGCAGAGGAGATGGTTGGAGCTTATTAAGGACTATGATATGAGATTGCATTATCACCCAGGGAAGGCTAACGTAGTAGCAGATGCGTTGAGCCGCAAGAGCCATGTCAACACACTCATGACAGGAGAGTTACCCCAGGAGTTAGCCGAGGATCTTCGCGAGCTATGTTTGGAGATAGTTCCAAGAGGCTATTTAGCAACATTGGAGATTCAGTCTACCCTGATGGAAAAGATCAGAGAAGCTCAGAAGACAGACAAGGAAATTAACGAGATAAAGGAAAAGATGAGCAAAGGAAAAGCCAAGGGATTTCGTGAGGATGAGCACGATACCTTATGGTTTGAGGACCGCGTTTACGTGCCCAATGATCCGGAGATCAGGAAATTGATCTTGCAAGAGGCCCATGATTCACCGTACTCGATTCACCCAGGAAATACCAAGATGTATTTGGATTTGAAGGATACTTTCTGGTGGACCGGTATGAAGAAGGATATTGCGGAGTATGTAGCAGTTTGTGATGTATGTCAGAGAGTGAAGGCAGAACATCAGAAGCCAGCGGGATTGCTACAACCATTGCCGATACCCGAATGGAAGTGGGATAAACTAGGCATGGATTTTATCACGGGATTGCCCAGGACTCGTTCAGGCTATGACTCAATATGGGTTGTAGTCGACCGTTTGACGAAAGTAGCTCATTTCATCCCAGTGAAGACCACTTACACCAGTGCTAAGTTGGCAAAGATATACATGACCAGAATCGTATGTTTGCATGGAGTTCCGAGGACCATTGTATCAGATAGAGGAACCCAGTTTACCTCGAAGTTTTGGAATCAGTTACATGAAACCTTGGGAACCAGGCTAGAATTCAGTACAGCCTTTCACCCACAGACAGATGGACAGACCGAGAGAGTCAATCAGATTTTGGAAGACATGTTGAGAGCTTGTGCGCTAGATTATGGATCTAGTTGGGACGAAAATTTGCCATATGCAGAGTTTTCTTACAACAACAGTTATCAAACCAGTTTGAAGATGGCCCCTTTCGAAGCTTTGTACGGAAGGAGGTGTAGAACACCATTGTTATGGGACGAAGTTGGGGACCGTCAGTTGTTTGGACCAGATTTGATTAAAGAGTCTGAACAGAAAGTGAGGTTGATTCGCGATAGGCTCAAGGTAGCCCAGTCCAGGCAGAAGAGTTATGCGGATTCTAAACGTAAGGAGACAGTTCACGAAGTCGGAGACAGAGTTTATCTTCGAGTATCACCACTTCGAGGAGTGAAGCGCTTTGGAGTTAAGGGAAAGTTAGCGCCTCGTTTTGTAGGACCATACAGAGTTTTGGAGCGTATGGGAGAAGTTGCCTACAAGCTGGAATTGCCTGAAGGATTGTCAGGAGTTCATGATGTATTTCACGTTTCCCAGTTGAAGAAGTGCCACGCAGAGATGGCTGAGATACCACTGAGAGATACAGTGCCACTGGAAGCGATTCAGCTGGAAAGTGATTTGACCTATGAGGAGAAACCAGTTAAGATTCTTGAGTATGCCAGCCGAGTCACCCGCAGTAAGGTTATCAAGTTTTGCAAAGTCCAGTGGAGTCACCATACTGAAGATGAAGCCACCTGGGAGCGAGAGGAAGATCTACGGAAGAACCACTCTCACCTATTTTCTAGCCAACCCGAATCTCGAGGGCGAGATTCATCTTAAGGGGGTAGGTTTGTAACATCCCAAATTTTCAATTTGGAATGTTATACACTAGATCATCATTGCATAGCATATTTATTTGCGTTTTGGCAAATCCTCGATAAATCCTAAGCAACTCAAGGACCCTCAGAGAGAGTTGGGGATTTTCCCGGTTTTTCATATTTGATATTTATCAAATAATAAAACGAGGATTTTGGTTTTAATTATTTTTCTCTCGAAAAATATTTCGTATTAAAATAAATGAGAGGAGAAAATATGACTTCTCCAAAATAACTGAAATATTGGAGGTAAAATATTAAAATCAAATATTTGATTTTATTCGGATTTTATTTGCAATTTTCATTGCATTAAAAAATTGCACGTTTTAAAAACTGCATTTTTGGGCCAAGGAAATGTTCACCTCGTTCTAATTATTTTAATTAGACGGAAAAAATTTGTTTTATCATTTTTGGATTTTTTATTTATTTTTCTGCGATTTTTTTAGATTCGGTGAATTAAAAAAAAAAGCCGAGCGCGCCGACTGGGCCGAACCCCAGCCGACGGCCCAGCCTGCCCCGCGCCCGTCTCCCTCCCGAGCACGGCTCCCGCCGCCGCCGAGTCGGGCTCGAGCACGCCGCCCGCCGCCGCCTTGCCCCCTCCCCCACGGCACCCCCTCCCCCTCCTATAAGTACCCCCTGCCCCGCCACCTCTCTCTCCCCGCCGCCCCGACCCGCATCCGCCGCCGCCGCCAGGAGCACCCGCGCCGCCGCCGAAGACGCCGCCGCCCCGGAGCCCGTGCGCCGCCGCCCGTCGTCGCCGCCCGAGCCCCGCCACCTCGCCGCCCCTCGCCCGATCCGCCGGAAGACCCGCCGGAGCTGCTCGCCGAGGTAGCCACGCCGTCGCCGTGCCCAGTTTCTAAAAAAAACGCCCCGGTTTTTTTTTAAACCCTAGTTTTTTATATAGATCGGTTTATTTTTTTCGGTTTTATTACTTAGTGAACGTTCACCGATCCGTTTGTTTTAATGAACGTGTTCGTCGGTTTGACGCTGTTAACGAACGTCCGTTCGTTTAACTGTTCGTCAGTTTTCTTTTTGTCGGATTTTCCGCGATTATTCCAGATCGCGATTTCTGATCAGATTTTCGTTCTGGTTTAACTTTTCGCTCGTTTATCGGAATCAGGCGATTCAAGCGCCTAGAGTTTCATCTCGAAATTCTCTTTCCGTTTAACCTACTCAAACAAGTTTTTGCTACTGTAAAATTTGACTTAGATCCAGATTAGTAAACGAAGCTTGTTTCTTTCGCCGTTTGACTTTCGTTGCTTCGTTTGAGTTGATTCTTTTTGCAAACCGGAGTTCTTAAGTTGAACTTTCTGGTTGGATCTTTATTTGAGTTTTACTTATGCATTAGATGAGTACTTATTGTTTGCTTGTTTGTTTGCGATAGAGTACCCGGAGTGCGCCGCTTGCTACTTCGAATCTCTAGGTTTCACGGATCATCAGCAAGGCAAGTAACACTTTGATCATACCTTTTCACTACCCAGTTTTATTGCATTAGATCAACCCTCAAACATTGCATGGTTAGGATCTAATTAAACTGTGGGAATTGGGAAGTAGATGAGGTAGTACCTATCACCTGTTTATTATCAAACCCTTGGGAGTTACTTCTACGTTGCTTATATTGCTATGCTATGCTTGTAGACGTGGATTGGGTTTGAGAGATATTCACGACAGATGTGAGATTGTTAATTAATGGTTTACTTAAGGTGGCAACTAAAACTCACATCTGGGTGGATTGAGGTACCTGGGTATTCCAGGATTGCCTGTTTTTCTTTTGGACCGCCACCCAGGTTCAAAGGGATCATGAGATTATTCATGCTAGAAACTTCCGTGTGCAGCCGCAAGCTATTATGGGCTCTAGCATAGTTGATTAAGTTGTGTGAACTCTTACAGTGGTAGACTAGCAGATGTAGGGGATGTAGGTGGTACGGTCTATCACATCGTAAGGTGCAAACGCTTCTGAAAGACTATGTCTCGATCATCCATTTCTCAAACATCATGTAGTGCGAAAATCAAGGGAGGCGATCGAGTGTTGTGGGAAAAGTGCACAAACCTATGCAGAGTGTATAAACTAATCATGGTTAGCCGTGTCCCCGGTTATGGACAACTTGAGTATCTAGTACTTGGATTATCATATGAATCTCATCACCATGTTACTTTAATAATTTTGTTGGGTTAATGATGATACTTAATTGGGATTGAGATGCTGTCAACCATCTCAATGTTTAACAACCACCATGATAGTTAAATAAAATTTATTCCTTTGAAGTAGGGAAAAACTGGCTTTTCGCAAAACTGTAACCATAGAGCTTTCTACCAGCCATATATGCATGTAGTATATTATTATTTGTTCATTACTCTCTATGTGTTACATTGCCAGCATATTCCATGTGCTGACCCGTTTTCGGGCTGCAACGTTTCATGTTGCAGACTTTTCAGACGACGAGTAAGGTGCCTTAGGTCGTGGTCTTATACTCAGTGATGCAGTTGGAGTTGATGGACTCACTTATCTTCCAAGCCTTCCGCTGTTATCGTATTAGATGGCCTTAAGCCATATTTATCATACTTATTCTCTTTTGAGATATTCGTTGTAATAAGTGTGTGATTGCTACTCTGTTATAAATCCTCCATTTGTACTGTGCGTGTCAGCATTACTTATCCAGGGATAACACTGGTGCACAGCAGCACAGACTGTTTGAGGTCTGGTCGCTACAAAGGCAATCACAAAATATTCCCAGGATAGTGTATTTATATGTGAATCTTCTCTTGCCTTATTAATTCTTTCATGAATTGCATCATTGACCAATGCTATGTTTGTCAATCTCTAATAAAATTTTCTACTTATACTTTTCATTATGTGATGTCATTACTTACCATAAGATTAGCATATGATCTTTTTCATTTATTTCCTTTCTTTTTATTGGAACATGAAAGTAGAGAAAGCAAAAGCTCAAACTAAACTTTATTATATATCTCACACACGATTACAAGGATATATCACTAGGCAAACTCTCAAAAAGAAAGGATCAAACTAAACTTTTATTCATCTAAAGCAAATGATAACTAAGGATCGCACTAAAATAAGTAAAGGTAGAAGATAATGGAGGGGATACGATACCGGGGCAGCTCCCCCAAGCTTGGTGGAAGCCAAGGGGAGTTCCCATACCCGATAATCAATTTTCTTTTGGTGATGAAGAAGATGGTGGTGGTGAAGTAGAGGCAGCGATCATGTCCTTCATGATAAAGAGATTATCCAATCTACGGATGACGCTCCGGAGGAAGATGATGTGCTCTTGATGCAGAATATTTTCACGAGTGAGATATTTATTTTGCACTCGAACCGTTTCAATGATCTGAAAGGCTTCAATCTCAGTAGGTGTAAGATAAGCATAGTAAGGTTTAAGGATATCTTCTTCTTCCTCCTGAGCAGGCCAGGCCAGCTCAACCACCGGTGTTTGATCTCCGATGGCCTCCTTGCTCTTGTCCCCTTTGACCGATTCTACAGGCTCTTCTTTCTTCAGCTCAATCTTCATCAACCAGGCATCCTCTTCCACGTTATTGGAGGAAGAACAAGACATGATGTCTCGCTCAGCAGATCTTACCAAAAAAAACAAGAGAAGAAACCGAAGATTTCTCCGTGATACGGTGGTCAATAGGTTCGGGGGGTATATAAAGATATTTTATCTTGGGAAACAAGCAAACGGAAGAAAAACGGAGTCCGGAAGGTACCCGAGGTGGGCACAACCGACATGGGCGCGCCTGGCAAGCCAGGCGCCAGGCGCGCCCTGGTGTCTTGTGCCCACCAGGTTCACCTTCCCGGTAGTTTCTTATTTTCCTAATTTTTAAATATTCTAAGACTGACAACAAATATTTTTGCGGATTTTTCATAGTTCGTTTACTTACCGTATCACGTACCCCCTCTTTTTCACAAATCTGGAGTGTTCTGGAAGGTCTCTTTTATGTGTTCTTCCGCTGTCATAGTTTGGATAATATTTCTTTCAACATTAATGGGCATACTTGAGATATAATGTTTTATTCGTTGCCCAGTAACAACCGTAGGGTTAGTACATTCGGCATTATTTATTTTGATAGATCTAGACCGATAAACCTCCTCGATAACATAGGGTCCTTCCCATTTGGAGAGGAGTTTGCATGCAAAGAATTTGAAACGAGAGTTGTACAAAAGAACATATTCTCCAACTTTGAACTCACGCTTTTGAATTGTTTTATCATGCCATCTTTTAACTTTTTCTTTAAATAACTTGGTATTTTCATAAGCTTGGGTTCTCCGTTCTTTTAATGAGCTAATATCGAATAACCTGTTCTCACCAGCAAGTTTAAAATCATAGTTCAGTTCTTTGATTGCTCAGTAAGCTTTATGATCTAACTCAAGAGGCAAATGACAAGATTTTCCATAAACCATTTTATAAGGAGACATAACCATGTGATTTTTATATGCTGCTCTACAATCCCAAAGTGCATCATCTAATTTCGTAGACCAATTCTTTCGGGACCTATTGACAGTCTTTTGCAAGATTAATTTTATTTCTCTATCGCTAAGTTCAACTTGACCACTAGACTGAGGATGATAGGGTGATGGAATTCTATGGTTAACATCATACTTAGCAAGCATTTACCGGAAAGCACCATGAATAAAGTGTGAACCACCATCAATCATTAAATATCTAGGGACTCCAAACCATGGGAAAATAACTTCCTTAAGCATTTTAATAGAGGTGTTGTAATCATCACTACTAGTTGGAATAGCTTCTAGCCACTTAGTAAAATAATCAACAGCAACCAAAATATGTGTATACCCATTAGAGGAAGGAAAAGGTCCCATGTAATCAAAACTCCAAACATCAAATGGTTCAACAGCAAGTGAATAATTCATAGGCATTTCTTGACGCTTACCGATATTACCTATTCTTTGACATTCATCACAATATAAGACGAACTTACGTGCATCCTTGAAAAGAGTAGGCCAATAAAACCCAGATTGCAATATCTTGTGAGCAGTTCTGTCTCCCGCATGATGCCCTCCATAAGCTTCCGAGTGACATTTCCGTAGGATTTGTCCCTGTTCATGCTCAGGTACACAACGTCTAATAATACCATCTACTCCTTTAAAAAGATGTGGGTCATCCCAAAAGTAGTGTCTTAAATCATAGAAGAATTATTTCTTTTGTTGGTATGTAAAGCTAGGTGGTAAATATTTAGCAACAATGTAATTAGCATAGTCAGCATACCAAGGAGTATTATGAGAAACATTTATTGCAGCTAACTGCTCATTAGGAAAACTATCATCAATAGGTAGTGGGTCATCAAGGACATTCTCTAACCTAGACAAGTTATCGGCTACGGGGTTCTCTGCTCCTTTCCTCTCAGTGATATGTAAATCAAATTCTTGTAGCAAGAGAACCCATCGAATAAGCCTAGGTTTAGCATCTTTCTTTTCCATAAGATATTTAATAGCAGCATGATCGGTGTGAACAGTAACTTTAGAGTCAACAATGTAGGATCTAAATTTATCACAAGCAAACACCACTGCTAAGAATTCTTTTTCAATTGTAGCATAATTTCTTTGAGCATTGTCTTGAGTTTTACTAGCATAATGAATAACATTTAGTTTCTTATCAACTCTATGTCCTAGAACAGCACCAACAGCATAATCACTAGCATCACACATAATTTCAAAAGGCGAGTTCAAGTCAGGTGGTTGAACAATAGATGCAGTAATTATGGCTTTCTTGAACAATCATCATCAAAGACGAAAGGAACATCCTTTTGCAAAAGATTTGTAAGAGGCCTAGAAATTTTAGAGAACTCTTTGATAAATATCCTATATAAATCTCCTATAGAAATCCGTGTTGTAATATAACTTTTGTTGACCATAGTTGAAACTTTAACATGTTCCTTCATCGTAACAGGGAAAGGTGGTTTCTCAATATAAGCAGTAGGAACAACTGGATCAACATTATAAATGATAGTTTCCTCTTTAGCTAGTATCGGTTCTTCAATTTCTTCTTTAATAGGTGGGTGATATTTAAACCACTTCTCCTTAGGGAGATCAACATGAGTAGCAAAAGATTCACAAAAGGAGGCTACTATCTCAGAGTCAAGTCCATATTTAGTGCTACACTTTTGAAAAGCATCGGTATTCATAAAAGATTTAACACAATAAAACTTGAGCTTAATACCTGACTCTTTACCTTCATCGAGTTCCCAATCTTCAGAGTTGCGTTTAATTCTTTCCAAAAGATCCCACCAGAATTCAATAGTCTTCTTCATAAAAGAACCAGCACAAGAACTATTAAACATGGATCGATCATTACGAGAAAGCCAAGCATACAAATTCTGCATAATTATTTCTCCTGACAGCTCATGATTGAGGCATGAATATAACATTGACTTAAGCCTCCCCAAGCTAGAGCAATACTTTTTCCTTCACGAGGCCAAAAATTATATATGTAATTCCGATCATGATGAACTAGATGCATAGGATAATTGTTTTGGTGAAACTCCAATTTCAATCGATTTCAATTCCAAGATCCAATATCATCGCATAGCCTATACCATGCCAATGGTTTTACCTTCAAAGATAAAGGGAAAACCTTCTTCTTAAATTCATCTCTGGGTAAACCTGCAATCTTAAACAATCCACAAGTTTCTTCCACATATATCAAGTGCATATTTCAGGATGTTCGGTTCCATCTCCTGCATAAGGATTAGCTAGGAGTTGTTCTATCATACCCGAAGGAATTTCATATTCAATATTTTCAGTAGGTGCGGTAGGTTGAGGAGTAACTAATTGTAGTTCCGGTCAAGGTGAAGATACCCCGAACAAACCCCTCAAAGGATTGTTTTCCATAGTAACAAGTGACAATAGATTTCAGCAAGTAGTAATAATTTTTCCTTACAAATTTCCACTTACCAAGAGCACTTCACTCTCTGACAACGGTGCCAGAAAAGAGCCTTGATGACCCACAAGTATAGGGGATCAATCGTAGTCCTTTCGATAAGTAAGAGTGTCAAACCCAATGAGGAGCTGAAGGAAATGACAAGTGGTTTTCAGCAAGGTAATGTCTGCAAGGGCTGAAATTGTAAGTAGCGAGTAGTTTGATAGCAAGATAATTTGTAACGAGCAAGTAACGGTAACGACAACAAAAGTGCAACAAGGTATACCAATCCTTTGAGGCAAAGGATAGGCCAAAAAGGTCTCTTATGATAAGCAAAGCGTTCTTCAGGGTACACGGGAATTTCATCTTGTCACTTTCATCATGTTGATTCGATTCCTGTTCACTACTTTTATAATTTTATATGTGGGTGGAGCGGTGCTTAGGTGCTCCTCTTACTTGAAAAAGCCTCCAACTTATGATTAACCCCCTCGCAAGCATCCGCATCTAGGAGAAAAAATATTGAGAATAAGTTCTAACCATAGCATTAAACTTTTGGATCCAATCAGTCACTTACGAAATAGCGCATAAACTAGGGTTTAAGCTTCTGTCACTGTCGCAACCCATCACCTAATAACTACTCCACAATTCATTCCCTTAGTCCCGAATATGGTGAAGTTTCATGTAATCGACGTTCACATGACACCACTAAGGGAATCACAACATACATACTATCAAAATATCGAACACATATCAAGTTCACATGATTACTTGCAACATGATTTCTCCCGTGACCTCAAGAACAAAAGTAACTACTCACAAGTGATAAACATGCTCAAGATCAGAGGGGTATTAAATAGCATATTGGATCTGAACATATAATCTTCCACCAAATAAACCATATAGTAATCAACTACAAGATGTAATCAACACTACTAGTCACCCATACCAATCTATAGTTCCGGTACACAAATTGAACACAAGAGATGAACTAGGGTTTGAGAGGAGATGGTGATGTTGATGGACATTGCCCTGCCCAAGATGGGAGAGTTGTTGGTGATGATGATGATGATGATTTCCCCCTCCGGGTGAGAAGTTCCCCCAGCGGAATCGCTCCGCCGGAGGGCAAATGTGCTCCTGCCCAAGTTCCATCTCGAGACGGCGGCGCTTCGTCCCGAATGTCCTCCTCTAATTTTTCCTAGGTCAAACTGACTTATATACCAGAAGATGGGCACCTGAGGTGGGCTGGGCTAAGCACAACCCACCAGGGCGCACCTGGGGGTGGTGTCTTGTGCTCACCAGGTGGCCTCCATCCGGTGGTTATTTGCTCCAGTATTTCATAAATATTCCATAAAAAATCCTCGTGAAGTTCCAGCTCATTTGGAGTTGTGCAGAATAGATGGCCTGACGTAGCTTTTTCAGGTCCAGATTTCCAGCTGGCGGAATTCTCCCTCGCAAGGCATTAGAATTACTCCAAAAAGCAGTGTTATGCATAACACATTATAAATAACAGTAGGTAAACATGATGCAAAATGGACGTATCACTTCAAGAATTTTATTTCCATATCACTGATAGAAAAGGAGCAGAGAACCCCGTAGCTGATAACTTGTATAGGTTGGAGAATGTTCTTGATGACCCACTACCTATTGATGATAGTTTTCCGGATGAGCAGTTAGCTGCAATAAATGTTTCTCATAATACTCCGTGGTATGCTGACTATGCTAATTACATTGTTGCTAAATATTTACCACCTAGCTTTACATACCAACAAAAGAAATAATTCTTCTATGATTTAAGACACTACTTTTGGGATGACCCACATCTTTATAAAGAAGGAGTAGATGGTATTATTAGACGTTGTGTACCTGAGCATGAATAGGGACAAATCCTACGGAAATGTCACTCCGAAGCTTATGGAGGGCATCATGCGGGAGACAGAACTGCTCACAAGGTATTGCAGTCTGGGTTTTATTGGCCTAATCTTTTCAAGGATGCTCATAAGTTCATCTTATCTTGTGATAAATGTCAAAGAATAGGTAATATCGGTAAGCATCAAGAAATTCCTATGAATTATTCACTTGCTGTTGAACCATTTGATGTTTGGAGTTTTGATTACATGGGACCTTTTCCTTCCTCTAATGGGTATACACGTATTTTGGTTGATGTTGATTACGTTACTAAGTGGGTAGAAGCTATTCCAACTGGTACTGCTGATCACAACACCTCTATTAAAATGCTTAAGGAAGTTATTTTCCCAAGGTTTGAAGTCCCTAGACATTTAATGACTGATGGTGGTTCACACTTTATTCATGGTGCTTTCTGTAAAATGCTTGCTAAGTATGATGTTGACCATAGAATTGCATCACCCTATCATCCTCAGTCTAGTGGTCAAGTTGAACTTAGCAATAGGTCCCGGAAGAATTGGTCTAAGAAATTTGATGATGCACTTTGGGCGTATAGAACAGCATATAAAAATCCTATGGGTATGTCTCCTTACAAAATGGTTTATGGAAAATCTTGTCATTTGCCTCTTGAGTTAGAACATAAAGCTTACTGGGCAATCAAAGAACTGAACTATGATTTTAAACTTGCTGGTGAAAAGAGGTTATTTGATATTAGCTCATTAGATGAATGGAGAACCCAAGCTTACGAAAATGCCAAGTTATTTGAAGAAAAAGTAAAAAGATGGCATGATAAAAGAATCCAAAAGTTTGAGTTCAAAGTTGGAGAATATGTTCTTTTGTACAAATCTCCTTTCAGATTCTTTACATGAAAACTCCTCTCCAAATGGGAAGGACCCTATGTTATCGAGGAGGTTTATCAGTCTAGAGCTATCAAAATAAATAATACCAAAGGTACTAACCCGAGGGTTGTTCATGGGCAACGAATAAAACATTATATCTCAGGTACGCCCATTAATGTTGAAAGCAATATTATCCAAACTATGACACCGGAAGAACACATCAAAGAGACCTTCCAGAACACTCCAGAATCGTCAAAAAGAGGAGGTACGTGATACGGTAAGTAAACGGACTCCAAAAATCCGCAAAAATATATTTTGTCAGTTTTGGAATATTTAAAAATTAGGAAAATAAGAAACTACCAGTAAGGTGACCCAGGTGGGCCCAAGACAGGTGCGCCCAAGACTACCTTCTGGAATCTGTTTTTCTTCCGTTTGCTTGTTTCCCAAGATAAAAGATCTTTACATACCCCCCGAACCTATTGACCACCATATCGCGGAGAAATCTTTTGTTTTCTTTTCTTGCTCTTTTCGGTCAGATCTGTTGAGCCAGACATCATGTCTTCTTCTTCCTCCAACAACGTGGAAGAGGATGTCTGGTTGATGAAGATCGAGCTGAAGAAAGAAGAGCCCGTAGAAGCCATCAAAGGGGACAAGATGAAGGAGGCCATCGGAGATCAAACACCGGTGGTTGAGACGGCCTGGCCTGCCGAGGAGGAAGAAGAAGATATACTTAAACCTTACTATGCTCATCTTACCCCTACTAAGATTGAAGCCTTTCAGATCATTGAAATGGTTCGTGTGCAAAATAAATATCTCAGTCCTGAAAATATTCTGCATCAAGAGCACATCATCTTCCTCCGGAGTGTCATCCGTAGATAGGAGAATCTCTTGATCATGCAGGACAGGATCGTTGCCTCTACTTCACCACCACCATCTTCTTCATCACCAAAAGAAATTTGAGTATCGGGTATGGGAACTCCCCTCCGCCAAGCTTGGGGGAGCTGCCCCGGTATCGTATCACCTCCACTATCTTTTACCTTTACTTATTTTAGTTCGATCCTTAGTTATATTTTGCTTTAGATGAATAAAAGTTTAGTTTTATCCTTTCTTTTCGAGAGTTTGCCTAGTGATCTATCCTTGTAATCGTGTGTGAATTATATAATAAAGTTTAGTTTGAGCTTTTGCTTTCTTTACTTTCATGTTCCAATAAAAAGAAAGGAAATAAATGAAAAAGATCATATGCTAATCTTATGGTAAGTAATGACATCACATAATGAAAAGTATAAGTAGAAAATTTTATTAGAGATTGACAAACATAGCATTGGTCAATGATGCAACTCATGAAAGAATTAATAAGGGAAAAGAAGATTCACATACAAATACACTATCTTGGAAATCTTTTGTGATTGTGAGCGCCCATTAAAATATTATATGCCAAAATTGTTGACGCTGGACAAGGAAGACAATGAAATGATTTATGTTTGTTCATATTCACATAGAAGTTATATTGTCATAGATCCTTCAACATGTGGTGCTTGACCCCATCTTTACTAGCCAAAAATTCCGCACTAAGTAGAGATACTACTTGTGCATCCAAAAACCCTTAAACCCAAATCTTATTTTCGAGAGTCCACCATACCAACCTAAGGATTGAGTAAGATCCTTCAAGTAAGTTTTCATCGGTGCAATAAGGCAATAAAAATTGCTTCTAAAAGTGTGAGATCATTTAGTGTAAGAGAAAATTGAGCGTTGTACGAACGTGTGATAGCAAAGAATAAAAGCGACAGACTGCATAATAAAGGTTGCCATCACAAGGGGCAATATAACGTGACATTATTTTGCATTAAGGGGTTGAGCATACAAACAAATAAGCGCATGAAAACCTCGGTTTCCCTCTGTGAAGGGCCTATCTTTTACTTCTATGTATTTACTTTTATGCAAGAGTCAAAGTTTCTCTCTCTATTGCTTTTTACTTTTCTCCTTTGGCAAGCATGGTGTGGTGAGGAAAGATCTAGGCACATATGTCCAATTGAATATGGGTGGCATGATTTATTATTGTTGACATCACCCTTGAGGTGAATACGTTGGGAAGTGAAACTATAAGCCCCTATATTTCTATGCGTCCGGTTGAAATGTTTTGCTCATGTGTATGCGATGAGTGTTAGCAATCATAGAAGACTATATGAAGGTTGAGGATGTGGACTTGCCTAAAGGCTCAGTTACGTGACCCTTCCTGAAAAGATGATGAATTGTAGTTGCAAAGTTGACTGATAACATAGTTTGTTGGTTCCCAATAGAGTTTTGCCTGTATACTTTGATAGTGTGATGAATTGCTACTTATTCATGAGAAATCTATGATAAAAGTTCTATGATAAGATTTTATGTTAAAGTTTGTTGCTGTTCTAATAATTCACATGATGCTTCTATGTCCGTATTTTTTTTATCGACACCTCTCTCTCGCATGTGGACATGTTTTTCGATTTTGGTTTTCGCTTGAGGACAAGCGAGGTCTAAGCTTGGGGGAGTTGATACGTCCATTTTGCATCATGTTTACCTACTGTTATTTATAGTGTCTTTATGCATAATAATGCTTTTTTGAGTAATTCTAATGCCTTTTCTATCATAATATGCAAGGTTTACACAAGGAGGGAGAATTCCGGTAGCTGGAAATCTGGACCAGAAAAAGCTATGACAGGCCACCTATTCTACACAACTCCAAATGAGCTAAAACTTCATGAGGATTTTTATGGAATAAATAAGAAATACTGGAGCAAATAACCACCGAAGGAGGGCCACCTGGTGAGCACAAGACACCAGGGCGCGCCAGGGCCCCCAGGCGCGCCCTGGTGGGTTGTGCTCAGCCCGGCCCACCTCCGGTGCCCATCTTCTGGTATATAAGTCATTTTGACCTAGAAAAAACTAGAGGAGGACTTTTGGGATGAAGCACCACCGTCTCGAGGCGGAACTTGGGCAGGAGCACTTTTGCCCTTCGGTGGAGCGATTTCGCCGGAGGAACTTCCCTCCCGGAGGGGGAAATCATCGTCATCATCATCACCAACAACTCTCCCATCTTGGGGAGGGAAATCTCCATCAACATCTTCAACAGAACCAACTCCTCTCAAACCCTAGTTCATCTCTTGTGTTCAATCTATATACCGGAACTATAGATTGGTACTTGTGGGTGACTAGTAGTGTTGATTACATCTTGTAGTTGATTACTATATGGTTTATTTGGTGGAAGATTATATGTTTAGATCCAATATGCTATTCAATACCCCTCTGATCTTGAGCATGTTTATCACTTGTGAGTAGTTAGTTTTGTTCTTGAGGTCATGGGAGAAATCTTGTTGCAAGTAATCATGTGACTTGATATGTGTTCGATATTTTGATAGTATGTATGTTGTGGTTCCCTTAGTGGTGTCATGTGAACGTCGACTACATGACACTTCACCATATTTGGTCCTAAGGGAATGCATTGTGGAGTAGTTATTAGATGATGGGTTGCGAGAGTGATAGAAGCTTAAACCCTAGTTTATTCGCTATTCCGCAAGGGACCGATTGGATCCAAAAAGTTTAATGCTATGGTTAGAATTTATTCTTAATACTTTTCTCGTAGTTGCGGATGCATGCGACGGGGTTAATCATAAGTAGAAGGCTTGTTCAAGTAAGAGAAGCACCTAAGCACCTAGCGAACACAAATCGAATCAACATGATGAAAGTAACTAGATGAAATTCCCGTGTACCCTCAAGAATGCTTTGCTTATCATCAGAGACCGTTTTGGCCTGTCCTTTGCCTCAAAAGGATTGGTCTACCTTGATGCACTTTTGTTATCGTTACCGTTACTCGCTCGTTACAAATTACCTTGCTATCAAACTACTAGCTACTTACAATTTCAGCGCTTGCACACATTACCTTGCTGAAAACCACTTGTCATTTCCTTCTGCTCCTTGTTGGGTTTGACACTCTTACTTATCGAAAGGACTACAATTGGTCCCCTATACTTGTGGGTCATCAATTAGCGCGGGGCACCATGCTACTGATAAGGCGCTACAACTAACGTTTAGCGGTAGCATGTTTTGATTCGCGATACTGCTATATCTACTTAGCAGTAGCGCTGTCCATTCCAACGCTACTGCTAAGTGGCTTAGCAGTAGCGTTTTCCTATCCAGCGCTAAAGAGTGATACTACTATATTTTCACTTATCTTTTTTTGGTACGTATTTGTGATGTTTTTGTACAGGTTTTATACAGTATTCTAATCATATCATAAACATGCAATATGCTCATCATATCATACACATAATTGTCTCATCATATCATTGAACACAAATCATGTCATCACAGCATAACCACGATATAGCGATACAAGTTAACTCACATTTCTCATCATACATAATGTAGTACTTCTTGAGGCGCAGGTTCGGATCCCTCTCACACACTAGCGTGAACCTAAACTAACTATTTACCGCTTCGACTCTTCTGTCGAACCCTCTCTAGCTGTCGCTCGAAAACTGGTACACTTGGGCCTGACACTCAGGCCACTCATCGTATATTCCTGGCGTAGCACTTCTTCGCCATCGATGATCTATGTACCTACATCGTCACATTAGTCGATAATATGCAACATATATAGTTGAGCAACAGAAAGAGACAGAGTTGGCAAAAATAGAAGTAACATATCATAAGTATAAATAACAAAGTTCATCATACCCAAAATGCCCTAAATAGAGTGATCTTCGCTAGTTGAGGAGGAAGGTTTAATTACATCACAAAGTTTCGTCGTGCATAACTCAAAGTTTCGTCATAGAGAAAGTATGGACTAAACGGACACATTGTCATATATCGTCAATCACTCCAACATGTCGTGCCATCCATCCAAATAAGGGAGATAGTCCCCAAGCGCAGTGAAAGGCTTTAGGTCGAGACGTTGAGCGGCTACGCGTGTTTGGACGTCTTCCCGCGACATTTTCCCTTCTTCATAGAACAACCCTGTTTGTTCGAGGACCTCCTTCATGATGATTTGGGCAAGTTCACGCTGTATGTGAAAGAAATCAGCTCGGAGTCGATGATCCGGGACATCTCCTAGTTTCTTGGCCCATTGTAGAATATTGGCATCGCCAGATCTAGGTGACATGCGAAGGTGCTGGTGATCCTGTCGGTACTCCAGCATGTGGTGGAAGACCTATAATCCATCACTGAGAGTACCACTCGGTTGCTGGATGTAGCAGAAGTCGGTCTTATGGCCGAACGCGGGCGCGCGGTTCCTTGTCTTCTTGACCGTGAACTCTCCACCCCGTAGGTCGTAGCTTAAGATAGCACTGTCGAGAACACACTTGATGTGGGTGTAATCCTTTTTCTTCATGTTCTTTGACGATTCCAAGTAAAGAGCATGGGAGAATCGAGGGTAAAGGATGATGAGGACGGCACGCCCGTCGCTGTGCAAAATAATTGCACCTCAAATTATCCTCCACGCATGCAAATGAATGATTGAAATTGAAGGAATGATAAGGCATGAGAATCGTCTCCTTGTCCTTATTGCCGACCATGAAATCGGTGATGTACTTACTCGGGTATTCACGGTGCTCTGGGCAGACTGCCAAGAAGCCCTCGTGCATGAAGTATGGGTCAGCAACACAGATATAAGGTATCTGCTCAATCCTGATGATGTACTTCATGTACAAGGAAAAAAGGCAGACAAACGTAAAATCTAGCTTTTTCAAGTGAAACATGTACTGGCCCCCTTTGGAAGAGAAGGGAGCTGGACCCCACACATCTGAATGTGCTAAATCAAAAGGGCGCTGAGACACTGACTCGCTAGCAGGATAAGGTAACTGAACTTGTTTACCAAGCCTACAACCCTGACACTGTAAGGAGACATCTCCTGAGACAGGCCCCAGAAGACCACGACGAACTAAAGACGATAGTCGAGAACCACAAAGGTGACCAAGTCGATGATGCCACTGCTGGAAGGAGCTGGTAGCTCAAGCGACGAAGGTAGATGAACTGGCGAGTGTGGTGGTAGCGGAAGGAACATTAAGACAGTCCAACTCCCAAAGCCCGTGAGAATCATGGCGGCGCGGGCCAGCCCCAACCAGAGCCTTCATGTGGCGATCCTGGATAGTGCAAGAATCAACATCAAGAATGACACGACAACCAGAATCAGTAAGCTGAACCGCAGAAAATAGGTTCATGGTGAGGCGAGGCACATCAGAAACATCTGGAACATAAAAAGAAGAAGTGGCAAGAATGACTCGACTAGCAACAGGAAGAGGAGTACCATCGGCAGTAAGAACATTAATAGGAAAATAGAGAGATCTATGAGAGGACAAGATAGAAGAATCAAAGGACATATGAAATGAAGCTCCAGAATCCAAAACCCATGGGGATGTACCTGACTGTGTAAACAGTGGTCGCTCAGCACAAGAAGCACCAGTCACAGAGCCTGCAGTACCTGTCGAAGAACCTGAAGCAGCAAGTAGACGCTTGAGCTTCACAACATCTTGCTCAATCAAGGAGAGAGTAGACAACGTCGAGGAAGAAGCACGAGTCCCAGAAGAAGAATTGTGCTCCCTATTACGCATATCACCACTACTGGAAACAGAGATTTTGCCGTCAGCTTGCTAACGGCAAAGAAGGTCGTTGCCGTCAGCTCACAAATAGCGGACGATAAAGATCTGGCGAACGGCAAAGAGGCAGCTTGCCGTCAGCTAGTTCTTTGCCATCCGCTAGCTGACGGCAAAGATACCGGTGGGCCCAGTGGAGAGCGGCCACTCTGACGGCCCGTCCCCCCACCTCTTTGCCGTCCGCTAGCTAATGACAAAGATACATTGCAATCAGCTAGCGGACAACAAAGAAAAATCTTCCTAACGTCGCTAACGCGCTGCCCCGCCGCCCCCACCCCCTTTCCTCTCTCTCTTATCTCTCTCTGTCTACCACCTCTCTCCTCTCTCTGTTTCCCACCCCCTTCTCTCTCTCCCCGACCGGAACCTGCCTCCGCCCCTACCCCACACCACCCTGCCCCGCCACCCGCCGCCACCGACGCCCCACCGCCCGCTGCCACCGACGCCCCGCCACTAAGGCCCCGCCGCCTGGTGTCCCACGCACACATAGTCTAAATTAAAACTTAGATATATATATATTTATATATTTAGATTGCATTTTCATTCCACATAGTCCAAATTAAAACTTAGGTAGATATATTGTACATAGATAGATATATTTTACATAGTCCAAACTTAAAGTTAGCGACGATGCTAATCGTCATCACTAGGGGCCTGCAGGTCGATCACGACGGCGACATCGCCCTCCATCGCGGCCTCCTCGTCCTCCGTCGGCGCCATCGCGGCCTCCTCTGCCGCCATGGCCGCGGCGGCTTCGATGGCAGCTCCAACCTCGGCAGCCTCCCTCGCCGCCGCTTTCCACGCCCGTAGGGCGATGTGCCAGCCCGGAATGTCGTCCGGGTCGCCGTCCTCGCGGAGGACAACCTGCTCCGGCGGCAGCTCCACGATGGCTCTAGGCCAGGCCGGCCACCGGTGCCGGGGCGCGAAGGCGACCGCTCGCGCTCGTGAGGTCGGGGGTGACGCCGGCCGCCGCCAGCCGGAAGGCGGCAATGATCTCGTCATACACCTTCCCCTTCCATTAGGCGTGACGGCCGACGATGTTGTGGCGGACGCCGATGTGGGTCCGAAGCTCCTCCACCGTCGCGCCGGGACCGAGCTTCGGGTACCCGTCGGTGGAGATGTGCCACTGCCGGGGAAGACGGTAGCCCGGCGGCACGAGCAGGCAGTATCAGCAGAGCTCCGCCGTCTCCGGGTTGCCGAGGCTCGACGGCCAGGAGCTCGGGGCGTTGTCGTCGCCACCAGCACTGCTGCAGCCATGGTGGTAGCCCATCACCGGCGCTGGTTCTCGTCGGCGGCAGGAGTCGGGTTGTGAGGTCGGGTGTGGGGGGACGGCGGCCGGGGTGGGTTCTTATAGCCGTCCGGGCGACGGGTGTCGGGCGGTTGGGCCGGCGCTGGCATTACTGCTCATTAATGCCGGCGCCTTACGACGGGACGGGGCGGCGGGGGGGAGGGTGGAAGGCGAGGCAGCTGTCGACGGGACAGGTCATCAAGGGGGTGGCAGACGCTGTAGTTTGACCGGGCAACGCGCATCTGTTTCACCGAGCGACGCAGCTGGATGGCACATGTCATGCCAGGCACGTGGGGTGACGTGTCGGAGCATGTTTTGTCGTCAGCTGGCAAAGGGAAAAGGCTATCGTTAGCCACCTGACGTGGCTAACGCACGGTTTTTGCCGTCCATATTCTTTGCCGTCCACCACCGACGGCAAAGTGCCTTTGCCTTTTGCTTTAAGGAAGCAGACGGCAAATAACCTGGTTACAGTCGCTCTCTTTGCCGGGCAGGTTTGCCGTCGGTGACAGACGGCAAAGGCCTTTGCCGTCCGCTTTTGGGGCCTTTGGCGTCTACCATGGCAGACGGCAAATAAGCAGATTCCCGTAGTGCACGCTTCTTCTTGAAGCAGTCAGACTCGAGGTGACCATCCCTGTTGCAGTAGTCACTATGAGTACGAGTATGAGAGCGGCCTTCACAAGAGCGGGCCTCACTACCCGAAGGAGTGGGCAGTAACGGCGGAGCACTGGAGCGAGAAGACACTGGTGGAGTAGCAGCTCGAGCAGCGAGCACAAAGGGAATATGAAGCTAACAAGCACCACGGAGGCGAGTCTCCTCAACATGAAGCTGAGAAAACACCTCGGAAATAGGAACACGGCCACGAGCAAACAACTGAGCACGTCGAGGCTCAAACTCCCCACGGAGCCGTGACAAGAACTCATAGACGCGCTGAAACTCCAAGTCTGACCTCATAGTCTGGCAACACGAGCAAGTGCCACAAATAGTAGTGCGAAGCGAGTCAAGCTGGCGCCAGAAGCAGAACTCTGAGTGTAGACCTCATCAATAGTGGAGTCTCCCTGCTGAAGAGCATGCTCCTGAAGGACCACACACAAGTAGAGAGCATCACCAAAGGGCTTATAGCGCTGACAAAGATGAGTCCACATCTGAAAGACAGTACCGAGGCCTATAAACTCAGAAGCAAACTAAGGCAAAACACTGGAAGTGAGAACAGTCGCAGCACGAGCGTCATCATCACGCCATTCAGTGTAAGAAGCCAGATCGTCACGATAAACATAAAGAGCATTTGAATAATCCAAGACCTCCTGGTCATAAGCGGCAGTCGCATCATCAACAGCAACCCTGGTTGTAGCCCTATCAGCATCAGAAGCGTCTGCGTCAAGAGCTGGTGGCGTCGGCGGTGGGGTAGGAGCCACAGGAGGTACTGGGCGCGGAGGACGGGGGACCTCACCAGAAAGAACACCCGAGAGATGAATGCCATGCATGTGAATGCACATAAAGGCAACGAACTCAACATAGTTAGCCCCATCGAATATCACCGGGCAGCGCGGGATGGCAACATAGCCCGATGACGCCAAAGACATGGTGCTCCTTTTTTGTCTTTTTTTAGAATAGCAAAGGTCACCCAAGACTTATCTGGCCAAGATGAGAGCGGCCAGAACCAGCAGCAGATCAATCAGACGAAAAGCCAGCCGAACGAGGACCAAATCGATTAGACAGAGTCGCGATCTGGAGCAGTAGACACCCGGACAAGAAACGACAGCAGCCACTCACGTAACCACGTGAGCGCCCCGCAGGCAGCCGCGGAAGACAGCAGCGCCGCGGACGGGGCCGGCGGCCGGTAGCAGCAGCGCAAAGGGGGCCGGCGACCGGTGGCGCTGCAGAAGGCAGCAGTGGCACGGACGAGGCCGGCGGTCGGCAGCAGCGGCGCAGACGGGGTCGACTACTGGTGGCCACAGAAGGCAGCGGCGGCGCGCGGACGAGGCCGGTGGCCGGCAGCCACAGAAAGCAGCGGCGGCGCGGACGAGGCCCACGGCCGGCAGCGTCCTTGGAGGAGGACGAGCGGCCAGCGGCTGGATCGATTGAGACCAAGTCCGATCGGATCCAATATTATCCAGCCGATTCCACGCGAGAATTTTTGTTCAAAAAGACTACCCGACGACTGCAATAGACAAAAAAGACCATCACTGGATCAAAATGGCACAAAAAACCAGCTAAGTCGTGGCGGCAAGCCCACGTGCGACACGTGTCACCCCATATATCACAAGATTTGAAATGATGCGGGAACGGAAAACGGGAAATGGGTATAGACATGGCACCTGCCGCCGGAGGCTGTGGCAGCAGGCCTGTTGCTGCATGCTGCGATGTGTGTGAGTGAGAAGGTATGTGCTAGGAAAGAAAGAGGAATGCGCATGTAGCAAGAGAGAGAGGAAAGTATGCATGATAGGACTAGACATACACGAGGCAGACTGCACATGCATGCATGCTATAGGACTGGACGTGTATGCGCTTCATGACGTACAACATGCAGCAACCTGCCGCCACATGCCTAGCCGGCAGGTGCAATGACAACGCCCATTCCCGTTTTCCGTTCCCGCATCACTTCAAAACCTGTGACATAAGTGGTGCCGCTACACGCTGCAGCGGCAGGCCCTGCCGCTTTTGGCTGTGGCGGCAAGTGACACGTGTCGCTTGTCGGGCCTGCTGCCACGGCTCAACTGGTCTTTTGTGCTATTTTGATTCAGAGGTGGTCATTCTTGTCAATTGTACTTGCCAGGGCCAAATCGATCGGGACCAAATTGATTAACAATGGATTCCGCGTGAGGGCAACAACTAGCCAGCTGCTGGATCAACAAGCTAACTTGGATGGGAAGTTCCTGTAGCTGAAGATGGACGCAGGCAAAAACAAAATCACGACCGGAAGGAATGAGAACAACGGCGGCCGTGTAGGAGTTTGGATCGGGAGCAGCACGAGTTGCGTGTGCGGAAAAATAATACTTAGAGCTCTAATACCATGTTGGGAATAGCAACTTATATTATTTGTTTTTGCGGGATAAACTTCCAATCTATTCATCATCTTCAAAGCAGTACAAAGAACACTAGAATTACATCCAAGTCCATAGACCACCTAGCAACGACTAAAAGCACTGGAGCGAGCCGAAGGCGCGCCGCCATCATCGCCCCTCCCTCACTGGAGCCGGGCAAACCTTGTTGTGGTAGATAGTCGGGAAATCGTCGTACTAAGGCCCAAGAGGACCAACGCACCAGAACAACAATCGCCGCCGATGAAGAGAAGAGTAGAACAGAAGGATCCAATCTAAAGACACAAGAACACATACTAACTAAGGCCAGATCCATGTGGATCCACTGAAGACAAACACCGACCGAATCCTGTGATATCCGTCGGAGACACATCTCCACATGCCCTCCGATGATGCTAGACGCGCCACCAGAACGGGGACTAGGCGGGAAGAATCTTATTCCAACTTCAGGAAGCCGCCGCCGTCTCGTCTTTATAGAAAAACACAAACCCTAAACGCACACAGAAAAACCTCCAAAAACAAATGAGCCAACATATATACACATACATGAGGATGCCAAAAGGCTACAAGAGGATGCCAAGAGACTAGAATGCAATAGGCCAAAAGACATCACTTAATATAACTCTAACAAAGAAAACACTTACATTATTGTTTCCTGTGCCCGCAAAGTCTCCCATTGGCCTTATTATAGATGGATCGAAGAAGTTGAAACCTCCTGCGGCTAGTCCGCTAAGGGCATCTACAACGGGGGCGCTTAGGCTAGGCGTCTGGGTTCTATTCCGGGCAGTTTTGGGCTAATCCTATTCGATCCAGGGATTGGGGCTGGCATCGATGCTAGTTCGGTCGTCGGGCGCTTGTTTCCTTTCTGTTCGTATGACCCCCTTTAACCAGCGATAAGGATATTCTTTCCAAGAAAAATAAATTCTATTAGCGCTCAGTTAGGCGCTCGTGCGTTGGCCCAACAGACGCCTGCATCAACTCAACTTTAGTAATTATATTTTCCTATTACTAAGCGCCTAAATAGGCGCCTCTCCATTAAAGATGCCCTAACAAGGGCACCACAAGAATACGAGGACTCTGATCACACTAGAAGAAAAACGAAAAACATAAAAAACGGCACGGCAAGGCGCGTGTATTCTTCTAGTCCTAATGATTACTAACTACGTCTCAGGACACAAACTTCGCTAATTAATAAATAAACAGCTCTGTTTCTTCTCTTTCGATTACACAAGGCCTGGTTGCTCGTGTGAAGCCGCCTTGAGCTGGTCCAAGGCATCGCTCTTGAGATTCTTTTTTTGCGGGTATCGGTCTTGAGATTCTGAAACGATTGCACCGCATTTTGAGGTTCAAACGACAGCGTCGTTTCATTCATTTGTGTGCCTATTGCGTCAGGTGTAGACGTTGAAGTCTGGGCACCTTTTCTACTCCGTCAGTGTCTCGCCAGGTTTTTTTTTGCCTCATAAGGATGTTCGTCGCCAAGATAACGCGCGTTTTAGTGGGTTTTTCCTAGCATTATTGGAGGCTTCTGATTTCCCATTTGTTGCGTTTTGTGTGTGTGTGGTGTTGTTTCCATTAACAGTGTCAAATGGAAGCTGGACGAGCCCCAGTTCGAAAGAAAAGAAAAACATGTTTCTCTTGTTCAGATGTATTGCAGAATGGAGCAACGGATTAACATATTTTGAAAATCCAAGACAATGTATGTAGATAGTGCATAACCGAATGTGTAATGAACTAGAAAATCATCATGTTGTGGGCACAGGCAATTTGTTCCCCCTAAATCACCTGAGGTTCAAATGTCAAAACTGAAAATACTCCCTGATGAAACTGCAAAGGTGAAGATATTCCCCGACTGGATGTGTGGTGCCAGGTTCTCTCTTTCTTTAGCAGAACCGAAAATATTCCCGGACGAAAGTGAGGTGCCAGGAAAATATTCCCCGCACGAGTTCTCAAAAGAACTCTTCGCTTTCTTCTTCCTCTGATCAGTTTATGCTAGAGTGAGGTGACAGAGAGGGAGAGGTAGACTCGAGGAAGAGCTAGGGCAAGGTTTTGCCCCAACAGATTTCCTCTGTGATCCTGCACAGGGTGGTGTAGGCCGACCACAAACTAAAGGGCACTTTCTTGATCCAACTCCTTCCGCTGGTCTTGAGTTGGTCGAAGGCATCAGTCTTGAGATTCTGAAATGACTGTGTTTTGAGGTTCAAACGACTGCATCATTTCATTCATTTGTTTGCCTATTGCGTCAGGTATAGACGTTGATGTTTGGGCACCTTTGCTACTCCGTCAGAGTCTCGCCAGGTTTTTTTCACCTCATAAGGATGTTTGTCGATACGATAGCGTGCGTTTCAGTGGGTTTTTCCTGTTATTAGTGGAGGCTTTTTTTCTAGACATCGCATGAATGTGTGTATCATGTGTTAAAGGAGGAGAGAAACGACCCCATCCACAATATTCTTACAAGATGGTTACATGCAAGAACTCCACATCCACACGGCCCAAAATGCTAACTACGTACTCGCTTGTACCCACCTTGCTAGCCCTCCCAGAAAGGTGTCAAAATCACCTTTTAGTAGGCCCGCGTGTGGAGGCTTCTGATTTACCATTTTGTTGCATTTTGTGTGTTTATGATGTTGTTTCCATTAACAACATCAAATGGAACCTGGATGAGCCCTGCGGGAAACGTCGTACCCTAGCTCTGGGCGACGCTTGCATGTTATATAACCTGGGGCGCCACTCCTTGGACAGCATACAAGTTGTTGGGGTTACAGACTTGGGAAGGAAGGAAGAGGTATCTAGTTACAAGAGATAACAGAGAATATAAACTACCTATATCTCTATCCCTATCTGTAGTCTTCGGTTACAAGGAGTGGAGCCGGCTATCACACGATGCAATATGTGTCGTTTGGCACCCTCCCTTAATCACAACTTGGTTAAGTTGAGATTACGCTTGAATTCCTCAAGACTCCTTGTAGGTAATGCCTTTGTGAATCCATCTGCAACCTGATCTCGTGAATGCACAAAACGAATCTCCAATTGCTTATTAGCTACCCTTTCTCGAACAAAGTGGAAGTCTATTTCAATGTGTTCCGTCCTGGCATGAAAGACTGGATTAGCAAATAGATAAGTAGCACCGAGATTATCACACCATAGACATGGAATTCGAGTGTGCTTCACACCAAGCTCTTTCAACATGGACTAAACCCATATAATCTCTATTGTCGCATTAGCTGGTGCTATATACTCAACTTCTGTACTTGACCTTGACACCATGGCTTCTTTCTTTGCACACCAGGATATCAAGTTTGGCCCAAAGAATATTGCAAAACCACCAGTGGAGCGTCTGTCATCTGGACATCCTGCCCAGTCAGAATCAGAAAAAGCACTAACAAGAGTGGAAGAGGACTTGTTGAAGGTAAGACAAAGATTCATAGTATCTTTCACATATATCACTATGCGTTTTGCAGCAGTCCAATGAGTTTTGGTGGGAGCATGAAGAAACGGACGTACTTTGTTGACAGCAAAAGAAATATCAGGCCTTGTTAAAGTTATGTACTGAAGTGCTCCCACTAAACTTCTATATCTGGTACTATATATCTTCCTCACTCAAGGGTTCTCCCTCACCAAGTGACAGTTTTTCTGTACTAGATAGTGGTGTTGGTGCATGCTTATATCCTTGCAACCCAACTCTCCTTACCAGATCAGTGGCATACTTTTCCTGAGAGAGATGAAGACTGTCTCCATGTTTTTTAACTTCAATTCCTAGAAAGAAATGTAGGTCTCCCGGATCCTTAAGGGCAAACTCAGCACTCAGATCCTTTAACAAACCTGTCACAGCTTCATCAGATGAACTTGTGACAATGATATCATCAACGTAAATAAGAACAAATATAGTGGTATTTGACTTATTGTAAATGAACACGGATGTGTCGGATTTTGAAGGAACGAACCAAGTGTTTGCAGTTTCTGACTTAATTAGTCGTGAGTACCATGCCCTGGGAGCCTGTTTCAGTCCATATAGAGCTTTGTCAAGCTTGTATGGTGTTGTTTCCATTAACAGTATCAAATGGAAGCTGGATGAGCCCCAGTTCGAAAGAAAAGAAAAACATGTGTCTCTTGTTCAGATGTATTGCAGAATGGAGCAACCGATTAACACATTCTGAAAATCCAAGACAATGGGCCGGTATAGATAGAGCATAACTGAATGTGTAATGAACTATAAAATAATAATGTTGTGGGCAGAGGCAATTTGTTCCACCTAAATCACCTCAGGTTCAAATGCCAAAGCTGAAAATACTCCCTGATGAAACTGCAAAGGTGAAGATATTCCCTGGCAGGATGTGTGGTGCCAGGTTCTCTCTTCCTTTAGCAGAAACGAAAATATTCCAAGACGGAATGTGAGGTGCCAAGTTTTCCTATTTGGTAACGGGTTCTCAAAAGAGAAAAAAATGTAACAAGAAATTTTCGCACTGGGCTACCACTTCTTTGCATAACCCTCTTGTGTAATTTTAGCGGTACAGTTGTTTTTCCCCAACCGGACTGGAAATATTCTGTTTATCCAAACCGCGGTGCATCGGTCTTGAGCCGGTCGAAAGCATCGGTCTTGAAAATAATAATAAGACTAAGCGCGATTGCCTCCGTGGCTGTGGGGATTATAGATGCCCTATTTTTTCTCAGCCACCATGTTTTCGCGTGCGAGTATTTCCTAGGAAAAACTGTTTAATTTATGTGGTTTCCTGGTGTTTTCCATTTCTTCTTTTACAACGCACAGGCAACTTACATGATGTTTTTAGGAAAACATGTGAATGCCAGGGTGATAGTTTTTTAGATATATATGAACAACATTTTCTGAAAAAAGGTGCAACAACTTGCACGGATACTTTTCTAGAATATGCGTGCCTAAATTGTTGTTGAATGTAGACGGATTGTTTTCACACATCCTCAAGTTTCCAATCCTTGTTGCATGCAGATAAAATAGGAGAATATGGCATTAAAAAGGAAGCAAGAATCTTTATTATTATGTATCCACATCAATGGAAAACCATTATACATGAGTAATCTCGACAATAAAAACAGAGAAAGGGAGTCACTGGAACAAGCATGTCGTCATAATACAAAAGACGGTCTGTTAACAAAGAGACAAAAATGAAAGAAACCAAAAAATATGGGATGCAACCGCGACAATTTAATAGTAAATAAATAAAACATCCATAGACACCATAACAGCAGCGACACTGATAGACAAAAGAGCGCGCACTCACACTCACGGGGTCACGGCTTTATCGCTGAGGACTTTGGCACGTTCTAAGTAGGTGGTAGCTTCATTCTTGAGTTTAGTGGCCTGTTCTGGAGAGGCAGTTTTGGCCTCCTTGAGTTTATCGCCAGCCATCTTAACATATTCTCCGGCTCCAGCTTGATACTTGCAAAAGTCAATGCACTTTTGGTTGCACACTTCCATTGCCATTTTTGCCTTGCAGTCCTTGAAACATTTGTCCCAGCAGTCCTCTTGGGCAGTTACTGCTGGTGTTGAGACCGCCACGACCATCACGACGAGGAGGAGAACGGCAACGATTGCATTCCTAGTATTCAGCGCCATTCTTTCTTGAGACTACTTCCACAAGGTACGTGTGACGGGTTGAGAAGGAGGTTGTTGATGAGGAGATGATGGTTTCTGGATGGAGTTCTGGCCATTGTCCGGTTAAATAGCATGCTTAGGAGAAAAAAGTGTGGCCGTGAGAGATACATGGACAACCCCACGTTGTAAGTGACATACATGTCGATCTGGGTGCACGGTGGCCATTCCTCCTTATTTTTATCCAACCACAAATTGGTGCCAAGGGATTAGCTAGAAAGCTTTATTTTCGATGGTTCAAGTAAATGTTACGAGGAATGCATGCACGGGGTCATTCCTGATAAAATTCTACTGATCTACTTCTGACATGGCCATGCATCATGGAGGACCATCAGTACTTTTCTTTTGAAAATCATCTGAACTAGAAAGGTTGGACGCGCTTTGTTACGTCATTCGTGTTGTTGGGTTTCTCAACAAATAATCACTCTCTTTAAACATATAAGGTATATTGCCTTTTTGAAAAGGCAAACCTTTTCTATTTGATTAATTTATACAAAAATATGTCAAAAACCATAATATCAAATCAGTATTTTTAGATTCATCACGAAATGAATTTATATACCTTTTTTGTTTAATATTATGGATGTCGATATTTTTTCTCTAAACTTGGTCAAAGATAAATAATTTTCACTTTCTAAAAAACTAATACCCCTTATATTTGAAACTGATGGAATATTTAGTTTGGCGGGTGCGGGAGATGATAGTGTGTTTTATTTTTATTCATAACGCGTTGATTTGGTGGGCCTTTCCTGGTGTGATTATGTGTTATACACTAACCAAGCTATATTTATGTGGGGAAATTTTTGTGTCGATGGCTGCATATATACTATATTAGTGCTACAATATCACATGATGAGGCTTCTTTTTTCCAGGTGGTGGGAAGGTGCACCGGATTATTATGTTGTTATAAGCCGGTTGCTGGTGATTGACTTGAAAAATCATTGGCACAGTTAAAATCGTAAACCAAATACAAAATTGAATACCTGAATGAAAGAGCTTCAAAATCAGGGAACATAGTGAACTAAAAGAATTGAATGGGGTAGCTTGAGAAATTGTTGACCAGGTCAAAACTGGATGACCCAAATCTAAATTGAATACCTCAATTAATTATGGGCCTTCAAAAATTAAGAAGCATAGTGTATAGAATAAAAGAATTGGATGAGAGAGCTTTGAGAAATTGTTGACTCGGTCAAAATTGGATGACGGAACAATGCACTCTAGCAGCTAGTTTTGCTTCCGGGAGCTGTGAAAGACTTAGAGCATCTCTATTAGACCCCGTATAACGCCGACACACAAAACACGTTTACAGTTCGTCGAAAAACGGCTTGCCGGCCGGGCGGGGCGCAGAGTCAGACCCCGCAAAACCGAACTGTAAAAAGGAATATTCGCTGATATTCCATTTTACAGTTCCGCTATGCGGTGTCTTACTCTATGCCCAACCGCGCCGGCTTGCAAAGTCGTTTGCGGTTTTATCTGAATTTGACACATATGCACATATTCAGAATTGCTAATTTGCAATGTAAGGAAAAATGTCAATTTGACGATACAACAATTATCCAAATTACAATAATTATTCAAATCACCGAAGCAAACTGAATAATTCAATACAAAACTTGTCCCGAATACAAATCACAAATGAATTAAATGAAAATGAATGGAAAAATGGAATGTGTTACTGGCCAGCCCTTTGCCAATGGTACTCAATGAGATCCTCCTAAAGCTAAAAGTGGGTGTTTGCATGTTCAATCTCCTTGTAGGTCTGAAGAAAAGCTCTAGTGCGGTTAGGGTCTCTAACTGGTTTGACACGGCTACCCACATTGTAGTAGAAGAACTCCAAGTTCATGCCTATCTCATCTTCGATTATCATATTGTGAAGAATAACACAACATGTCATGATGTTTTTCAAGGTTCGCTTGTCCCAAAAATGAGCAGGACCACAAACTATGGCAAAACTAGATTGCAAAACCCTGAATGCTCTTTCAATGTCTTTTCGGGTTGCCTCTTGTACCCTTGTGAATTCACATTATTTCCTAGTTTGGGCCTCTCTGATGCTCTTGACAAATGTGCACCAAAGAGGGTATATACCATCTCTAAGATAGTACCCCTTTGTGTATTCATGCCCATGGATAGTGTAGTTGCAAACAGGAGCATCACCACGAGCAAGCCTAGCAAACAAATGAGACCGTTACAACACATTGATATCATTGAGAGTACCCGGCATAACAAAAAAGCAATGCGAAATTCATAAATCCTCGGATGCTACGGTCTCTAGCAAAATTGTTGCATCACGAGACTTGTCACAATACATTCCCTGGCATGCCTTTGGGCAATTTTTACATGTCCAATGCATATAATCTATGCTACCTAGCATGCCAGGCCAACCTCTTCTATCATTAGCTGCCATCAATTTTTTTGTGTCTTCCTCGTTGGGTGCCCGAAGATATTCAAGACCAAAGACACGGATGATCACTTGGCAAACCTACGCACTGACTCAATTGTAGCATCTTCACCAATGCGAAGGTACTCATCGGCATAGTCAGCCGGAATGCCGTATGCAATTACCCACATAGCTGCCGAGATTTTTGATATGCACTAAATCCCTTCAAGCCCGCAGCTGTTGACACACGAACACGTCACGTGTACCCTCTACGCAGGGGGTGATGCACCACAACTCACGTCGAAGGAGACCCGACCGACAGCGCGATACGCAGGACAGTCGGCGGGCGCTTTTGAAGACCCGAAACCCCACAAGCCCGGGAGGGACCCCGTCAGGGAGTGCGGCGGCTATGGGCTGCCCTAGGTTGATTCGCTCGCCCCTAGAGCCTCATGGATCGCTGCCCTCCAATGCGAAGAACGAATGAAGAACGAGAAAGAAAGATACAAGGGTAGGCGATAAAGATAGATGAACACAAAAGTGTAATAGATTGATTGGTTCGATTGGTTTTGTTCAATCGACCATCACCCCAACATATATAAGAGGCGGCTGGACTTCCCGTACAAGTAAAGGATTCATCTAGGATTTCCTTACAAAAAATTACATCAATTCACGTCCTAGAGTCCTAGTTCTATTCCAACTCGGATTCAGTCTGAATCTGGCCCAACTTCTGTCTTCCTCCTTGCGCGGGCCGTCGAGCTTGCATATGATCTCCGATCAAGACGACCCAAATATCAAACTTGTGCGCCTTGACGATACGAACAACTCTCATGTTGATCACTTTTTCAAATAAGGCCATCTTGAATACTTTTCGAGGTCAACTTTACCTTCCAGTCGGACTCGGTCTTGCAGCAGACTGGATTGTCCGAGTCTCGTAGTGAATTTGCAGGCCATATACTATCTCTGATGATGATGACTCCAAAACCAAAGTTTACCGTTTTGACAATATGCACAACTTCCGTATTGAACACTTCTCCATCCGAGGTAATCTTGATAAACTTTCGGGCACATGTTCAGTTTCCCTCGGATTCGAGCTCATCCACTCGGATATTAGAGTCATTCACTCGGATCGTCCGACTGGACTTTTTCACTCGGAAGGCAAAATTTTCACTCGGAAGACAATCTTTCACTCGGATGACTATATTTTCACTCGGAAGGCAATCTCTTACTCAATCGGCAAGCTTTCATCCCGATGGTAATCTTTTCACTTGGATAACAATATTTTCACTCGGATGAAAATAAGTTCACCCAGACGGCAAACTTTCACTCGATCGGTAAGTTTTCACTCGGAATTCCCGACTGAAAACATAGCCTGATCTTGATTTGTCTCTCCAGGTCTCATACGACCTCGAATTGAGACATATTATATATGAAAATCGATCTTCTCGACGAGACGAAACTTTTCCGTGTTGAAGGATTTTCGATTCAAGGCCATCTTGAGGGCCTAATTGCTCACGCGACCCATCAGACAGGGTGTCTGGTACTTCGCGCCATATTTTCGTTTAGGTTCGGTCTGTAGTGTATTGTCTCTAACTTTTGCATATGAACTAGGATTGAGATAATTTATATATCAAAATCGATTGCCTCGACAAGACGAAGACATTTCCTTTAGAGTGCTCCTTCATCCGAGGCCGTCTTGAAAGTGTGATCGGCCGAAAACCACTCAGAACACTAAATCCTGCCACTCGGAGTACAATTTCGGTCCCTAAGATAAGGTCGGATGACGATAACCGAAACAACAAAGTTGTTCCACTCGGCGACGTGAAACTTTTCACGCTGAAAACCCTTTCACTCGACGTCATCTTATTTGCCTTTTATGTCATGCCAAAATGTGGTGTCAACAGCAGCATTTCTTCTTTGAGTAAAATACCGACAATTGGCCTCGCAAGCTTGCACAATTTTCACAAAGAGGGATCGGCGCATTCGATACCTTCTTCGGGAGAGGTGCGGCGGATATGTTGGACTGTCCGTGAAGTAGTCTTGCATCAATATCTCGTTTTCGAGATGGCGATTTTGAGGAATGCAAAGACGTCCGACGGTCGATCATCGCCGCCTCTTTCGGTTCTCATCTTCGTGCTCCTTGACAGCAAGGGCCATCACCAACATCTGCTGGCAGTAGTTGACAAGCAGCGTCTCAACATCCGAGTCGTCCGAATCAGACGAATCGTCTAGTAAAAACTTCTCGCACGGGCTCAATTCCATCTAAATTCACAAACACGCATGCCGCGTTAATTAACAACGCATACCGATCGGCACTAGCACAAGTACATACACACCGGCTGCTCGGGGCGGTGGCTCTCCGACAGGGGATGCGGAGGCGGCGGCGACGACTAGGGGTGGCTCCTGGGCAGCGGATCCCGGGTGGCGACGGCGGTTAGGGGCGACTCGGATCGGCGGATCCGGGGAGCCGGGGCAGCGGCTCGGCGGAAGAGGGTAGGGGCGCCCCCGTGGCCCGCTTGCGTCCGCAGGTTTGGCCGGAATCACCGTCGGCGGACGGGCGGAACCAATGGCGAGCGGCGGCGGAAGGGGGTGGGGAAAGAGCGCAGGCTGAAATGTCCCTCCCGCCAACCGCTTTCCTGGGATACGGGGCACCGTAGGGGCGGGGCAAAAACCTGCGTTTTCGCGGGTTGAGGATGGGATTTTGCCGCGCCCCTCAAAAAACATACGGGTCGAACGTGTTGCTGGGTCTGGTCGGGCGGGATTTTCCGCGCCGACTCGTATTTTGGCGGTTATTTTACGGTCGCGGCTTTATACGGGGTCTGCTAAAGATGTTGTTAGGACTTGGCCTTGGCGTCCGCTCTCATCCTCGGACCCCGGCATTTGGCTCCTTGCACCCAGAATAAGGTCGGTCGTTCCAAAACGGGACAGCGTTGTGTGCGAGAAATAGCGACACATTTTTATTCACAAGCAGGGGTGAACCCCGGATACACTGCTTGTACGGCAAGAAGAATGAGCCGGTGCACAATCGGAATGAGCTGGTGCAGAAGGCTTTTGTGAGTATTATTTCATACATAGACACAAAATCCTCTGCAACATGATTCACAATACAAATCAACAACACACATGTTCCCCTATGATTACAACTCGTCTACAAAGCCTAAATCACCGCCACATTATTTCAGTTTCTCATAGAAAATTTGAATCCATAAAGAACTAGCTAGGGTTTCACCCAAATTAACTTGCACAAGGATAAACAATGGCAAGGATTTTTCACATGAAAAGGAGGGATGCGGCGGAGAATACCTTGTGGTAGGGACTAGAGTTGAAATCCACGGAGAAAAAAAATTCAAATCCTGGGGAGAGATAGGAAACCGCGGCCACCCCTCTCATCCTCTTTCTTTGTGGAAGGGGTGTGCGAGCGGGCGGGAGGGCCGGCTCGCGCCGGTTACTAAGTGGCAGTATAGCGCTTGACAGAGAGGCCCCATGCGAGGTAGGATAGCGCCCGAGCCTCAGGCGCTACTTAGCCAGGGGTGGGGCCCATCCTGGCCCCGTGACGCCACGCTGGCAAAGGCGTGTATCGCCCATCAGAATAGCGCTACGGCACAAAGCATAGCATCCACGAGTTGGACGCTACCCGAAAGGGTTACCTCTGTCAAATAATTTTTGAGGAGATTTTATTATGTGAATTTGTTTCGCCTCTAGGTTATTCTTGTCCATTTTGCCCATGTGCACACTTTATTCGTAGATAAAATGTTCTTTTTGCAGGGCCTAGATAAAATGTTCGACCTAACTAATTGTAAAGAAAGGTTATATTTTGCCATTTTTGATGCAGATGAGTGACCAAAAGGTAATAAAAGGGAAGTTGTTGCAAAATTGCTCAAATTTGGGTTATTTTCTTCAAATTTTCGACCTACCAATTTTATTTTATTTCGAGAAACCAGTTGTCCTTTTTTTGAGTAACTAGAAACCAGGCATCCATGGGCCGAAACCAGACACAAAAGGGTAAAGCCCAGACCGAACTGAATTAACAACGTTTAGCCCGTTTCGTCTAATACAGTGCTTGCAGGTTTTGTCGTGGTCGAGGGAGGCCATGTTGTGAAAAAAAGAAAAACCCTAACTGACCCGATCTCCTTTGGGAAGGCCGCCGCCAGCTGAGCCCTTCTCGGCCGCCGCCGCCGCCAGCGACAACCACTCCCCGCCGGCGGCCCTTTCCTCCTCCGCCCAGTGGTAGGGTATGTCCTTGGGCTCACGGGATTCCTTCCATGTGTAATCGTGCTAGAAAGAAAAGGAATGGGCTCGGTTTCCATCTGGATTCAGATCCAAAAGGAACTCTTTTTATTTATTAGTATTAGCAAAGTTTATTTGTGTCCCTTGTGATATACAGTAGTTAGTATAAATTATTAGGATGTGATCGCGTCCTCCTATTCGTGTGTTGCCCTTGTTAGCCGTAGCAGATTTTGACTTGTTTGATCCATCTATCTATCTATCTATAATATAAGGCAGATAGGGAGACTTTGCAGACATGAAAAACAATAATGGGAGCGCCTGGAACTCATTCGAATGAGACATAAAATGGTCTTATTCAGATGACGTATGCATGACATCCCTTTTTCTTGTCCCATCCCGTTTCCCTGGCAGGCCTGCACTATCCTTATCCTAGGTAAAAAAACACAATAACGGTCCTTTTTTATTGTCATTTTTTACCTTGTTAGTTTTTTTGTCGTTGTTTGTTTTGGTTGTCATTGTTGGGCCTTTTTGAAAAAAAAAGTGTCATAAGTAATCCGGTAACCATCCCGGCTGTACTAAGTAGTACATTGTTGTGAATTGTGATGTCATCTACACAGAGAATGATGTTCCATAAAATAAGCCAATCAAAACAAGGACAACTGGGACATCTGCACATACAAGTAGCTTAGGTGCTGGTGTTTGTGCTGCAATGGCATTGAGATGGCTGAACGGCTAGTCTGTTCAAACACATTGATCACCATAAAAAGCCCCTCCTAGGGATAAACACCTAAAATCACCCCCCTTGCCACATAAGCACACTATAAAAAAGTTCAGAAATGCTATGGTACTCTGAATCTAACAAATTCAGACTTGCTGTACAATTTCTCTAGCAGATACAGACTTCAATCAAATAGAAAATCCTGGCTCAATGAATCAAAATCCTCATCCCCCTGCTGCCCAACCCCCTACTCCAACGTGACCTACACAAAATTCACCAGCAAGACGACGCATTCTACAGTTCAATTCGCGGCGCTGAGTTGAACAGAGTGGAACCAAAGTGGAACTCTGCCTACAAATGAAAAAAAAACATAATCGAGATAGCGTGATGTGGACTTGGTCTTACTCGATCGTGTGTCGCGTGCTCTGTGTCACCGGCGCAGAGATCGGGGGCCCTGCCCATGGCGGACGGCGCGTCGCCCGCGCGGAGCTCCCGGACGGTGCAGACGGTGGGGGACTTGTCGGGCACGCGGGGCTCCTGGACGTGGCAGACGGCGGGGCCTTGTCGAGCGCGCGAAGCTCCAATACGGTGTGGATGGCGGGTGGCTCGTCGGCGGCGACATCACAGGCCATCGTCTTTGATGTACACACCCCCGACTCTGCCCAGCTTCTCTCCCACCGATTCAAACAGTGGCGGCCGAAAAGAGATAGAAGCAGAGCCGCACAACCTGGTGTTATCCGTTGCAAACTTTGGACATCTTGCAGAAAAACCCTCAAAAAAAATTATAATGCAGTTGAGTTCAAAAATTGGCCTTTATGCTCCTACACAAAAGGTTGTTTGTGTAAAAAACATACACGGGATCATACCATGTAAGAATATTTGATATAAAAAATACTTTAATAATTATTATAGAATATTGATCATAGTAAAGACTAGGGATTATATTTTTTTTTACAAAATGTAGTTATATTAAAAACAAAGTAGAAAATCCTTTGATTTGTTCCATCAAAAAAGGAAAAAAATTATCAAAAAAATGGAAATAGTTGTAAAAAAAATGCGAGTCGAGCATCGACTTGGAACTGGTTGAATCGGTCCTCAACAAACACACACAGACACCGGCACCTCTCAATCGTGATTTCAGTGGTTGACATGCAAAAAAATAAGGGTTCGTACAGAAACAAAATTTCCCCTCCCCCTCCCCCTAGTTGCAAGTCGATGCTCGGCTAGCAACAGGGGCTTGTACAAACAAACTTCTCCCCCTCCTCTTCGGTTGCGGCTCGATGATAGACTCGCAAAAACTAGGGACCTTGACAAACACACGAATACACCACCCCCGTCCCGCTCCTAGTTGCGAGTCGATGGTCGGCTTGCAACTGGGACCCTCAACAAACACGCACTCCGCTACTTGCAACTTTGGACCCCTTAGTTGTGAGTCAATGGTTGAGATGCAACTGGGGACCCCTTGACAAAAAGACACACACACATCCTTAGTTGCGAGTCGATGAGCGGCTTGCAACTGGGGACCCCTTGACACACACACACACACACACACAGAGACACCCTAGTTGTGAGTCGATGGTCAAGTTGCAAACTGGGGGCCACGAATAAACACACACACCCCCCTAGTTGCAAGTCGATGGTCACCTATTCTAAAAGTGTGAGATCATTAGTGTAAGAGAAAATTGAGCGTTGTACGAACATGTGATAGCAAAGAATAAAAGCGAGAGACTGCATAATAAAAGTTGCCATCACAAGGGGCAATATAACGTGGCATTCTTTTGCATTAAGGGGTTGAGCATACAAACAAATAAGCGCATGACAACCTCTGCTTCCCTCTGCGAAGGGCCTATCTTTTACTTTTATGCAAGAGTCAAAGTTTTTCTCTCTATTCCTTTTTACTTTTCTCCTTTGGCAGGCATCATGTGGTGAGGAAAGATCTAGCCACATATGTCCAGTTGAATATGGGTGGCATGAGTTATTAAGCCTGTGCTGACTAGCTAATTGTTGCATTAATTGTTTTGGTATGTACATATATTAACTCTTCTTTCTTCTTTTATACAGCCCTCCGGATCAAGCAATACTTCAGTAAAGAAACGAGGCCCAAAGAAAAAGTTGCGCCCGGATGAAAGGTTCACGATCACAGAAATCGTGCGCGATGGCCAACCGATTAAACCCCTCCGGACCAAGGAAGCATTTTCTGCTCAGTGCGGGGTTCTTCTTAGGGACATGATCCCGATCAGCATCGAGCTATGGAATGAGCCTAAGAAGGAAGAGCTTCAAGTTTCTTTTGTCGAAGATAGACAGAAAGAAGATCTTTGGAAAGCGCTGAAGGTAAATTTCACCCTACCGGAAGAGGAGGATCTGGAGAATCCAGTTATAGAACCATTGATCAAGTCCTGTGCTCTCAAGAAGATGGCAGATCTATTCAGGAGGTGGAAGAATGAGTTGAAAACAACGTATGTCGACCAAGACAAGACTCCAGAATTCACCGGCCGATTTGAGAAGATAAGAGATCACTGGCCCGCATTTGTGGCCAACAGGACATCGGAGAGGAGTAAGAAGATGTTAGCGACTAACAAGACAAATGCTGCAAAGAAGGAGCATCACCATCGCACAGGGTCAGGTGGCTACCTCAAAGCCCGGCCGTTGTGGGACAAGGCTGAGCAGGACCTGATTGCTAAAGGAGTCGAACCAGAGACATTGCACTGGCCAGACCGTTGTAGGACTTGGTTCTTCGGGGCTGGTGGAACATTGGACCCTGAAACAGGGAAGTACTGCTGGACCAACGAGCAACTTGCAACACCCATCATGAAGCTTCGGAAAGAAATCAACGAAGTGCGGGAAGGGAAGTTCGTTCCCGACAGAGAGAACGACGAGCTCACAAGGGCCCTCAGGAATCCTGAGCACCCTGGACGAATACGAGGCACGCCAGGCTCCGTTCCGTGGAAGGCTGGGTTTCCCGACGCAGGCAGTTACAAAACCCAAGAGAGGAGGAGGAAAGTGGAGCAGAGCGAACTACAGGAGCTTAATGCAAGGGTAAGAAAGCTAGAGGAACGAGATGTTGAGAACCAGCAGCTGCGAGATCCTGCCCCAGAAGTTACCCCGCCATCTCAGCGGAGAAGCAGCGTGGCTTCCACCGAGCTTGTTCAGCAGCCTGACTTGACGGGTCCTAGCTACCCCGTGGATTTTATCACGGATTCACACTAGTGCCACCTTATGACGCAATGGCTTCAACTCAAAGTCAAGGCGGCTGTCGGCTCTGTGTTCCCTCCTTCACCCGGAGCAACTTTTCACTACAGTCCGATTCCACAAGGCTATGCTGTTGTGATGGTGGACGAAATAACGGAGGGATTTTAGGAGCTCCAGCTTGACCACCCTACAGGAGATGGGGAGACTCAGCTAGGTCTTGCTATGAAGACTCTGTGTCTATTGCGGAAGCAGCACATCAACCTTCTGAACTTCAGGGCTCCGACGAGTCAGCTGGGCACTCCGCCTCCTCCTCCTCCTCCGGCGAGTGATCACGGCCCTCCGCCTCCTGCTCCGGCGCGTGAGGGCGGCAGTCGCCTCCTTCTCCGCCTGCTCCGACGTGTCCGAGCAGCCCGCCTCCTGCTCCGGCACGTGAGGGCGGTAGTACTCCGCCACCTTCTCCGCCTGCTCCGGCGCGTCCGAGCAGTCCGCCTCCTCCTTCGCCGCCTCGTAAGCGATGACGGAACACAGACGCCGCCGCTCCGGCTGCTCTGGCGCGTCGTAGCAGTCTGCCTCCGGCTACTCCGCTTCTTTAGCAACGAAAGAAGACAACTGCAGCCGCTCCGGCTGCTCCGGCGTCTAGGAGTATAGCTCGGCAAAGGCTAGCAGAACGAAGAAGGGAAAAAATTCCCCAGCTCGGCGAACAAGCGAAGCAATCGTGCCCCTCTCTCAATGTGTCTAGCGATATCGTCGCTAATCTTTCGGGGATGTTGCCCGGTACCAATCCTAGAGATTACATGACCGACAACGATGCAATTTTTTTAAACAATGGAGGTGGACACATTAAGATTCGAGCACGGGAAGCCTCTCGTCAGACCTGGTGATGCGAAGATTCCATGATTGGTACATGGACATCTGCAGGAAGTCTGGGAAAAATACTTTGTCGCTGAGAGTTAAAGAGGAGCACGACCTCGTTGGAATTGATGTGTTGTTAGTTCCATATGAGGAGTTCTTCTAGTTTTTCAATCAAAAGGCCCTCGATAAAACAATCATCACTTGCTACTGTTTATAAGTACTACTTCTCTGTAATTAATTAAGTCTCTATATATAGCTCAGCTCTTTCATTGCATGTATATACAATTATCCTCACTATATTATGCAGATTGAAGATCGCAGAATTGAAGAACAGACAAGTAGGTGATATTGGGTTCATTAACATAAATCTCATGGATGAATGAAGTGTTAAACATTCTGCCAGAGAAACCGAGGCCAACTTGCTCGCATCGTACTTCGAAATCAAAACAAAGCTACAATACTCTTTCCTTAAGAATACAAGTGAGTGTTACTGTCTTGTGCATATTCGGTTTCCCTTATTACTCGAGGTTATGGTAATGTAATTGATGAGTTATGCATGCGTGCGTAACTTCCACTTTACTCTGCTAGAGATTAAGCTTGAGCAGGGACTGGTAACCGTCATAGACTCCAAACGAAAAAATCCGGAGGAGTATGCGACCGTGACTAAAATGCGCGAGAAGTAAGTTCAATCGATCATTATCGCACCATATCGGCAACTTTGTTCATTTCCTGATATCAAGTAATTGTTTTCTTTGTCTGGCAGGGTTTGCAAAAAGTTCACCGCACAAGCTCCGGGACTGCCGGTGCAGCTGTGATTTAACCACCCGAAAGTAAGTGCTAGCCTACCTAGTTCCGTGCATCTCCCATTGATTCTAGCTAGTTTCATCAATACCATTTAGCATGCTTGCTTATCAGTTTGATTGACCTCTATTTCTTGTAAAGTGGTTGTGGCAGGAACCCGGGAATGATTTCTGTGGACACTACATTTGCGATTTCATCCACCACACCACCTGTGAGGGGGGCTACTCTAAACAACAATATGAAGTGCGTAAGCAATAATATTCACAATTTTATTTTATTACCATGATTTGTGTTCAGTTTCATTCATATATATATATATTGACCCCCTTCTTGAAATTAGATTGGCAGATGCGGGATGAACTCCTACCACAAGATCGCATACGAGCAATTCAAGAGGAATTTGTGGGATTCTTTCTTGACCACGTCATCGACAAACACGGAGAATACCATGTGGAAGTTGAGTTCAGATGTTAGGGGACGTAAGAGATCTTATATTGTATATATATATGTAGCCAGTAGCGTCGGATAGATATACGAAAACTTGTTGTTCGACCAATCTATTGGAGAAGGAGAGATTGTTCACTTCTCTCTATGCATATGTTCATGACGATCTTCTATACTTAATGGTTTCCTTCATTTGCTTACTAGCTAGCTAGCGTGTCGAGTCCTCTCTATACGTAGCGTCGACCAAGCACGGAGATTAGACAGGACATTTCTCTCTATTTGCTAGCTAACACAATATATGAAACCCCTAAATTAACCCTACAAAACCCCCCAAACCCCCCCCCCCTTTCAGAAAAAAAGACCCAGCCCCTGAAGTGCTGACACGTGGAAGCCTTTTGGTCCTGGTTGGTGGCACTAACCGGGACAAAAGGCCCCCCTGCCTGGGCAAGCGGCAGCGGCCACATGGAGCCCCATCTGTCCCTATTCCTGGGCGAACCGGGACTAAAGGTACAGGGCTTTAGTAACGACCCTTTAGTCCCGGTTCGGTTCACATAACACCACTAGAGGAGAGACAACATAGATCTCATCAAAATATCGAACGAATACCAAAGTCACATGACTACTAATAGCAAGACTTCACGCATGTCCTCAGGAACAAACGTAACTACTCACAAAGCATATTCATGTTCATGATCAGAGGAGTATTAATATGCATTAAGGATCTGAACATATGATCTTCCACCAAGTAAACCAATTAGCATCAACTACAAGGAGTAATCAACACTACTAGCAACCCACAGGTACCAATTTGTGGTTTTGGATACAAGATTGGATACAAGAGATGAACTAGGGTTTGAGAGGAGATGGTGCTGGTGAAGATGTTGATGGAGATTGACCCCCTCCCGATGAGAGGATCGTTGGTGATGACGATGGTGATGATTTCCCCCTCCCGGAGGGAAGTTTCCCTGGCAGAACAGCTCTACCGGAGCTCTAGATTGGTTCCGCCAAGGTTCCGCCTCGTGGCGGCGGAGTTTCATCCCGTAAGCTTGCTTATGATTTTTTCCAGGGTAAAAGCCTTCATATAGCAGAAGATGGGCACCGGAGGGCCACCAGGGGGCCTAGGAGACAGGGGGCGCGCCCAGTAGGGGGCCCACCCTCCTGGCCAGGGTGTGGGCCCCCTCTAGTATTTTCTTTGCTCAATAATTCTTAATAATTCCAAAAATGACTTTCGTGGAGTTTCAGGACTTTTGGAGCTGTGCAGAATAGGTTTCCAAGATTTGCTCCTCTTCCAGCCCAGAATCCCGGCTGCCGGCATTCTCCCTCTTCATGATAAACCATGTAAAATAAGAGAGAATAGCCATAAGTATTGTAACATAACGTGTAATAACTGCCCATAATGCAATAAATATCGATATAAAAGCATGATGCAAAATGGACGTATCAACTCCCCCAAGCTTAGACCTCGCTTGTCCTCAAGCGGAAGCCGATATCGAAAAAATATGTCCACATGTTTAAAGATAGAGGTGTCGATAAAAATAAAATACGGACATGGGGGCATCATGATCATTCTCAAAACAGCAACATATATAGATTTTGTCATAGGATTTCTTATGCTCAAGTAACAATCTATTCACAATGTCATGTATGGTTCAGAAACTTCATTGAGAACTAACAAACTATAATCTCAGTCATTGAAGCAATTGCAATTTATCATAACTTCGGAAAGAGTCAACGATAGAGCTTTTCAATAAGTCCACATACTCAGCTATCATATAGTCTTCTACAATTGCTAACACTCACGCAATACTTATGGTTATGGAGTTTTAATCGGACATTGAGAAAGATAGGGGCTTATAATTTCGCCTCCTAACGTATTCACCTTTAGGTGATGTCAACAATAATAGCTCATGCTAACTTACATCCAATTGGATATATATATCAGGATCTTTCCAACACGAGGCGCTTGCCAAAGGATAAAATGAAAAAGGGAAAGGTGAGGATCACCTTGACTCTTACATAATATAAAAGACATAAAGTAAAAGATAGGCCCTTCACAGAGGGAAGCAGAGGTTGTCATGTGCTTTTAGGGTTGGATGCACAAAATCTTAATGCAAAAGAACATCACTTTATATTTCCACTTGTGATATGAACCTTTATTATGCAGTCCGTCGCTTTTATTACTTCCATATCACATGATCGTATAAAGCTTATTTTCTCCGCATTAATAAGTCACACATATTTAAAGGGCGATTTTTATTGCTTGCAACATGACAACTTACTTGAAGGATCTTACTCAATCCATAGGTAGGTATGGTGGACTCTCATGGCAAAACTGGGTTTAAGGATATTTGGAAGCACAAGTAGTATCTCTACTTGGTGCAAGGAATTTGGCTAGCATGAGGGGGAAAGGCAAGCTCAACATGTTAAGAAGATCCATGACAATATACTTTAACTGAGATGTGAGAAAACATAAACCATTACGTTGTCTTCCTTGTCCAACATCAACTCTTTAGCATGTCATACTTAATGAGTGCTCACAATCATAAAAGATGTCCAAGATAGTATATTTATATGTGAAGCTTCTCTTTCTTTATTACTTCCTATTAATTGCAACGATGACCAAAACTATGTTTGTCAACTCTCAACAACTTTTATGCCTCATACTCTTTATATGTGAGGTCATTACTATCCATAAGATCAATATGAACTCTTTTATTTCTTTTTATTCTTTCTATTTTCTCAAGATCATAGCAAGATAGCAAAGCCCTTGACTCAACACTAATCTTTATTATAGATAGCTCACGGACTCGATTACATAAAGAGATCACAAAGCAAAACTCAAAAACTAATTCATACCAAAACTTTATTCTACCAGATCAAGATATTACTAAAAGGACTGAACTAAGTAAAACGGTAAAGATAGGAGTGTAATGGTGATACGATACCGGGGCACCTCCCCCAAGCTTGGCAGTTGCCAAGGGGAGTGCCCATACCCATGTGATTATGTCATCGGAGGTGCTGAAGAAGGAGTTGTTGATGATGTAGGCTTCTTCCTCAATTTACGCTCGAGGATAGTATTTTGCTCCTTTAGATCATCGATCTCCTGCTCAAGGCTTAATATTCTTTTGCATAATTCCTGTTTATTTTCCTGCAAGAGACGAAAAGGGATAAACTCGATCTTTGGCTTCTTTGCTCTATCAGGGAGGCTTGACTTTTTAAACTGCACATGCATGTCCCCAGGTTGAGGTAATGGGGCTTCGTCTTCGTCTGAGCTCGTATCCTCCTTTCACTTAGGCTCATAGTCTCCCTCTTCCTCAGTGGTCCAGCCACCATGCTCCAAGTCCCCGTAGACCTTAGGGTCTGCAAGGAAATCAGCAACATAGCTTTCTCCCTCCGAATCCTGGGACGACATATTGCTCTAATTTTGCGACAGAAACAGCTTGAAACAAAAACAGAGGATTTTTGCGTGATACGGTGGTCAAAACCTTCGGGAGATTATATAATGAATTTTTACCGAACAAAAGAAGTAACGTGCAAGAAAACGGAGTCCGGGAGGCACACGAGGTGCCCACGAGACAGGGGGGCATGCCCAGTAAGAGTGGGCGCGCCCTCCACCCTCGTGGAGGCCTCGTGTCCTTCCCGGATTACTTCTTGCTTTCCAAAATTCTTAAATATTCCAAAACGGATAAAAATTACCATTAGAATTGTTTTGGAGTCGGTTTACTTACCGTACCACATACCTATTCCTTTTCGGAGTCTGAAACGTTCTGGAAAGTGTCCCTTATGTATTCCTCCGGGGTTATGGTCTCGATAATATTAGTTTCAACATTGATAGGATTACCTGAGATATAATGTTTGATTCTTTGACCGTTCACCACCTTCGGATTTGTGCCTTCGAAGTTGTTGATTTTTATGGCACCGGAACGATCGACCTCCTCGATAACGTAAGGGCCTTCCCACTTAGAGAGAAGTTTTCCAGCAAAAAATCTTAAACGAGAGTTGAATAGCAACACATAATCACCTACGTTAAATTCTCGCTTTTGTATCCTTTTATCATGCCATCTTTTAACTTTTTCTTTAAACAGCTTGGCATTCTCATAAGCTTGGGTTCTCCATTCATCTACTGAGCTAATATCAAATAACCTCTTCTCACCAGCAAGTTTGAAGTCATAGTTGAGCTCTTTAATAGCCCAATATGCTTTATGTTCAAGTTTGAGAGGTAAGTGACATGCTTTTCCATAAACCATCTTATAAGGAGACATACCCATAGGATTTTTATATGCAGTTCTATAGGCCCATAATGCGTCATCAAGTTTCTTGGACCAGTTCTTTCTAGATCTATTAACAGTCTTTTGCAAAATTAATTTGAGCTCTCTATTGCTCAATTCTACTTGACCACTAGACTGAGGGTGATAAGGAGATGCAATTCTATGATTAACATCATACTTAGCAAGCATTTTACGAAAGGCACCATGAATAAAATGTGAACCACCATCAGTCATAAGATATCTAGGGACTCCTAACCTCGGAAAAATAACTTCTTTAAGCATCTTAATAGAAGTGTTATGATCAGCACTACTAGTTGGAATAGCTTCTACCCACTTAGTAACGTAATCAACAGCAACTAAAATATGTGTATATCCATTAGAGGCAGGAAAAGGTCCCATATAATCAAAGCCCCAAACATCAAATGGTTCAATAACAAGAGAATAATTCATAGGCATTTCTTGACATCTACTAATATTACCAATTCTTTGACATTCATCACAAGACAAGACAAACTTACGAGCATCTTTGAAGAGAGTAGGCCAATAAAAACCGGATTGCAATACCTTATGTGCAGTTCTATCTCCAGTGTGGTGTCCTCCATATGGTTCGGAGTGACACTTGCGTAGGATCTGTTCCTGTTCATGCTCAGGTACACAACGTCTAATAACACCATCTACTCCTTCTTTATAAAGGTGTGGGTCATCCCAGAAGTAATGTCTTAAATCATAAAAGAACTTTTTCTTTTGCTGGTATGTGAAACTAGGTGGTATAAATTTAGCAACAATGTAATTAGCATAATCAGCATACCATGGAGCAGTACGAGAAGCATTAATGACCGCTAATTGTTCATCAGGAAAGCTATCATCAATAGGTAGTGGGTCATCAAGAACATTCTCTAACCTAGACAAGTTGTCTGCAACGGGGTTCTCAGCTCCCTTTCTATCAATAATATGCAAATCAAATTCTTGGAGCAAGAGAACCCATCTAATAAGTCTAGGCTTAGCATCTTTCTTTTCCATAAGATATTTAATAGCAGCATGATCAGTGTGAATAGTAACTTTAGAATCAACAATATAAGGTCTGAACTTATCACATGCAAATACAACTGCTAAGAATTCTTTTTCAGTAGTAGCATAATTTCTCTGGGCAGTATCAAGAGTTTTACTAGCATACTGGATAACATTTAATTTCTTATCAACTCTTTGCCCTAGAACAGCACCTACAGCATAATCACTAGCATCACACATAATTTCAAAGGGTAAATTCCAATCAGGTGGCTGAACAATAGGTGCAGTGATCAAAGCTTTCTTAAGTATTTCAAATGCTTCTACACAATCATCATCAAAGACAAAAGGAATATCTTTTTGCAATAAATTTGTCAGAGGCCTAGAGATTTTGGAAAAGTCCTTAATGAACCTCCTATAAAAACCGGCATGACAAAGGAAACTTCTTATACCTTTTATGTCCTTGGGACATGGCATCTTTTCAATAGCATCAACTTTAGCTTTATCAACTTCAATACCTCTTTCAGAAATTTTATGCCCCAAGACAATGCCTTCATTAACCATAAAGTGGCACTTTTCCCAATTCAAGACGAGACTAGTGCCTTCACACCTCTGCAAAACTCGATCAAGGTTGCTCAAGCAATCATCAAAAGAGGATCCATAAATGGAGAAATCGTCCATGAATACCTCACAAATCTTTTCACAAAAGTCAGAGAATATAGCCATCATACATCTTTGAAAGGTAGCAGGTGCATTACATAAACCAAAAGGCATACGTCTATAAGCAAAAGTACCAAAAGGGCAAGTAAAAGTAGTTTTGGATTGATCCTCCGCTGACACAGGTATTTGAGAGAAACCAGAATAACCATCTAGAAAGCAGAAATGTGTATGTTTGGATAGTCTTTCTAGCATTTGATCAATGAAAGGTAAAGGGTAATGATCTTTCTTAGTAGCTTTATTTAATTTACGGAAATCAATTACCATCCTATAACCTGTAATAATTCTTTGCGGAATCAATTCATCTTTATCATTAGGAAGAACAGTAATACCTCCCTTCTTAGGAACGCAATGGACAGGACTTACCCATTCACTATCAGCAATGGGATAAATTATACCTGCCTCTAAGAGCTTTAGTATCTCCTTTCTTACCACTTCTTTCATCTTAGGATTTAACCATCGTTGAGGATCTCTAACTGGTTTAGCATCTTTCTCCAATTTTATTTTGTGCTGGCATAGAGTGGGACTAATGCCCTTTAGATCATCCAGAGTATATCCAATAGCAGCATGGTGCTTCTTCAGAGTTTTCAATAATCTTTCCTCTTCTTGCTCTGAAAGGTTAGCACTAATAATAACAGGATATATCTTCTTTTCATCAAGATAAGCATATTTAAGATTATCAGGTAAAGGTTTGAGCTCAAACACGGGATCACCCTTGGGTGGAGGGGGATCCCCTAGGATTTCAACAGGTAAGTTGTGTTTCAGAATAGGACCCTGTTGAAGGAATACTTCATCTATTTCCCTTCTTTCATTCATAAACATATCATTTTCATGGTCTAGCAAATATTGTTCTAACGGATCAGTAGGAGGTACGACAATAGAAGCAAGACCAATAATTTCATCCTTACTAGGCAAATCTTTATCATGGGGTTGTCTATGAAACTTAGCAAAATTAAACTCATGTTTCACATCCCCCAAGCCAATTGTAACAACATCCTTTTTGCAATCAATCTTAGCATTAACAGTGTTCAAGAAGGGTCTACCAAATATAATGGGACAAAAGTCATCTTGTGGGGAACCAAGAACAAGAAAATCAGCAGGATATTTAACTTTCCCACACAAGACTTCAACATCTCTAACAATCCCAACTGGTGAAATAGTATCTCTATTGGCAAGCTTAATAGTAACATCAATACCTTCTAACTTAGCAGGTGCAATATCATGCATAATTTCTTCATATAGGGAATGAGGTATTGCACTAGCACTAGCACCCATATCACATAAACCATGATAACAATGATCTCCTATTTTAACAGAAATAACAGGCATGCCTACAACGGGTTTATGTATCTTAGCATCGGGCTTAGCAATATTAGCAGCTTAACCACAGAAGTAAATAACATGCCCATCTATATTATCATCCAAGAGATCTTTAACCATAGCAATACTAGGTTGAACTTTAATTTGCTCAGGAGGTGTATATGTTCTAGTATTATTCTTACGAACCACAGTTGAAGCTTTAGCATGATCCTTTATTCTAACAGGAAAAGGTGGTTCTCAATGTAAGTAGTAGGAACAATAGGATCATTATGAGTGATGGTCTTTTCTTCAACTGTAATAGGTGCAACTACTTTTACTTCAGTGGGAGGATTATATTTAAACCACTTCTCCTTAGGGAGATCAACGTGAGAAGCAAAAGATTCACAAAAA